>NC_086449.1:602822684-603122684 GCF_028390025.1 Pseudophryne corroboree | reverse complement strand
CGTCAAACGCAGCCGCGGTAAGTCTTGGAACAGACAGGGCCCCTGCAGTAGCAGGTCCTGTCTAAGCGGCAGAGGCCGAGGGTCCTCTGAGATCATTTCTTGAAGTTCTGGGTACCAAGCTCTTCTTGGCCAATCCGGAACAATGAGAATAGTTCTTACTCCTCTCCTTCTTATTATTCTCAGTACCTTGGGTACGAGAGGAAGAGGAGGGAAACATATAAACCGACTGGTACACCAACGGAGTCACTAGAGCGTCCACAGCTATCGCCTGAGGGTCCCTTGACCTGGCGCAATATCTTTTTAGCTTTTTGGTGAGGCGGGACGCCATCATGTCCACCTGTGGCCGTTCCCAACGGTTCACAATCAGCTGGAAGACTTCTGGATGAAGTCCCCACTCTCCCGGGTGGAGGTCGTGCCTGCTGAGGAAGTCTGCTTCCCAGCTGTCCACTCCCGGAATGAACACTGCTGACAGTGCTATCACGTGATTCTCCGCCATCAAAGAATCCTTGTGGCTTCTGCCATTGCTACCCTGCTTCTTGTGCCGCCCTGGCTGTTTACATGGGCGACCGCTGTGATGTTGTCTGACTGAATCAGAACCGGTTGTTTTTGAAGCAGGGGTTCTGCTTGACTCAGGGCGTTGTAAAGTCCCTTAGTTCCAGAATATTTATGTGTAGGGAAGTTTCCTTGGAAGTTTCTTCCCTGGGTGACTGCCCCCCAACCTCGGAGGCTTGCATCCGTGGTCACCAGGACCCAGTCCTGTATGCCGAATCTGCGGCCTTCGAGCAGATGAGCACTCTGCAGCCACCACAGCAGAGACACCCTGGCCCTCGGGGACAGGGTAATCAAACGATGCATCTGGAGATGCGATCCGGACCACTTGTCCAACAGATCCCACTGGAAGATCCTTGCATGGAATCTGCCGAAGGGACTTGCTTCGTAAGAAGCTACCATCTTTCCCAGGACTCGCGTGCAGTGATGCACCAACACCTGCTTTGGTTTCAGGAGGTCCCTGACCAGAGATGATAATTCCTGGGCCTTCTCCTCCGGGAGAAATTCTTCTGTTCTGTGTCCAGAATCATGCCCAAGAACAGCAGACGCGTCGCAGGAATCAGCTGCGACTTTGGGATATTCAGAATTCAGCCGTGCTGATGCAGCACTTCCTGAGATAGTGCCACGCCGACTAGCAACTGCTCCTTGGACCTCGCCTTTATAAGGAGATCGTCCAAGTACGGAATAATCATGACTCCCTTCTTTCGGAGGAGCATCATCATTTCGGCCATTACCTTGGTTAATACCCACGGTGCCGTGGACAGACCAGACGGCAACGTCTGGAATTGGTAATGACAGTCCTGTACCACAACCTTGAGGTACTTTGAACTTGAACTTTTTTATATAAATGTTCAAGGATTTTAAATTTAGAATGGGTCTCACCGAACCGTCTGGTTTCGGTACCACAACATTGTGGAATAGTAACCCCGTCCCTGTTGAAGGAGGGGTACCTTGATTATCACCTGCTGAAGATACAGCTTGTGAATTGCCGCCAGTACTACCTCCCTTTCTCTGAGGGCAGCAGGCAAGGCTGATTTGAGGTAACGGCGAGGGGGAGTCGCCTCGAACTCCAGCTTGTATCCCTGTGATACTACTTGCAGAACCAAGGGATCCATCTGTGAGCGAGCCCACTGGTCGCTGAAGTTCCGGAGACGCGCCCCCACCGCACCTGGCTCAGCCTGTGGAGCCCCAGCGTCATGCGGTGGACTTAGAGGAAGCGGGGGAAGATTTTTGATCCTGGGAACTGGCTGTCTGGTGCAGCCTTTTTCCTTCTTCCCTTGCCTCTGGCAGAAAGGAAGCGCCTTTGACCCGCTTGCTTTTCTGAGGCCGAAAGGACTGTACCTGATAATACGGTGCTTTCTTAGGCTGTGAGGGAACCTGAGGTAAAAGTTTTAACTTCCCAGCTGTTGCTGTGGATACGAGGTCCGAGAGACCATACCCAAACAATTCCTCACCCTTATAAGGCAGAATCTCCATGTGCCTTTTAGAATCAGCATCACCTGTCCACTGCCGGGTCCATAATACCCTCCTAGCAGAAACGGACATTGCATTAATTTTGGATGCCAGCCAGCAAATATCCCTCTGTGCATCACTCATATATAAGACGATGTCTTTAATATGCTTTATGGTTAGCAAAATAGTATCCCTGTCGAGGGTAACACTATTATCTGACAGGGTATCAGACCACGCTGCAGCAGCACTACACCTCCATGTTGAGGCAATTGCAGGTCACAGTATAGAACCTGAGTGTGTATATACAGACTTCAGGATTTCCTCCTGCTTTCTATCAGCAGGCTCCTTCAAGGTGGCCGTATCCTGAGACGGCAGTGCCACCTTTTTTGAAAAACGTGTGAGCGCCTCATCCACCCTAGGGGATATCTCCCAACGTGACCTATCCGCTGGCGGGAAAGGGTACGCCATCAGTAACTTTTTAGAAATTACCAGTTTCTTATCGGGGGAAACCCACGCTTCTTCACACACTTCATTCAATTCATCTGATGGGGGAACAAAACACTGGCTGCTTTTTCTCCCCAAACATAAAACCCCTTTTTAGGGGTACTTGGGTTAATGTCAGAAATGTGGAACACATTTTTTATTGCCGAAATCATGCAACGGATGCCCCTAGTGGATTTTGTATATGTCTCAACCTCGTCGACACTGGAGTCAGACTCTGTGTCGACATCTGTGTCTGCCATCTGAGGTAGCGGGCGTTTTTGAGCCCCTGATGGCCTTTGAGACGCCTGGGCAGGCGCGGGCTGAGAAGCCGGCTGTCCCATGGCTGTTACGTCATCCAGCCTTTTATGTAAGGAGTTGACACTGTCGGTTAATACCTTCCACATATCCACCCACTCTGGTGTCGGCCCCGCAGGGGGTGACATCACATTTATCGGCACCTGCTCCGCCTCCACATAAGCCTCCTCATCAAACAAGTCGACACAGCCGTACCGACACACAGCACACACACAGAGAATGCTCTGGCTGAGGACAGGACCCCACAAAGTCCTTTGGGGAGACAGAGAGAGAGTATGCCAGCACACACCACAGCGCTATTTAATCAGGGATTTACACTAATAGAAAGTGATTTATCCCTATAGCTGCTTTTTTATATACAGTTTGTGCCTAAATTTAGTGCCCCCCCCTCTCTTTTTAACCCTTTGAGCCTGGAAACTGCAGGGGAGAGCCTGGGGAGCTGTCTTCCAGCTGCACTGTGAAGAGAAAATGGCGCCAGTGTGCTGAGGGAGATAGCCCCGCCCCTTTTTCGGCTGACTTCTCCCGCTCTTATAATTGTATTATGGCAGGGGATTTTTACACATATATAGCTTATTAGGCTATATTATGTGTTGTTTGCCAAAGTTAAGGTACTCTAATTGCAGCCCAGGGCGCCCCCCCCAGCGCCCTGCACCCATCAGTGACCGGAGTATGTGGTGTGCATAGGGAGCAATGGCGCACAGCTGCAGTGCTGTGCGCTACCTTAATGAAGACCGAAGTCTTCAGCCGCCGATTTCCAGGACGTTCTTCTTGCTTCTGGCTCTGTAAGGGGGACGGCGGCGCGGCTCCGGGACCAGACGACCGAGGCTGGGCCTGTGTTCGATCCCTCTGGAGCTAATGGTGTCCAGTAGCCTAAGAAGCCCAAGCTAGCTGCAAGCATGTAGGTTCGCTTCTTCTCCCCTTAGTCCCTCGTAGCAGTGAGTCTGTTGCCAGCAGATCTCACTGAAAATAAAAAACCTAACAAATACTTTCTTTACTAGGAGCTCAGGAGAGCCCCTAGTGTGCAACCAGCTCGGGCCGGGCACAGATTCTAACTGAGGTCTGGAGGAGGGGCATAGAGGGAGGAGCCAGTGCACACCAGATAGTACCTAATCTTTCTTTTAGAGTGCCCAGTCTCCTGCAGAGCCCGCTATTCCCCATGGTCCTTACGGAGTTCCCAGCATCCACTAGGACGTCAGAGAAATTTGATTTCCATTGATAATTTTTGTGTAATTTTGTTGTCAGCATATTCAACTATGTAAAGAACAAAGTATTTAATAAGAATATTTCATTCATTCAGATCTAGGATGTGTTATTTTAGTGTTCCCTTTATTTTTTTGAGCAGTGTATATATATATATATATATATATATATATATATATACATACTCACACAGTATAATAGAACAATATTTGAAGCGCCTATGTTGATGGTTAAGACTAGTGATATAAATGCAAAAATAGATAATAAACTATATATCTGATGCCGACGTTCGCCTTCTATAAAGGGGTTATGTTAATCCCCTATTATTATTAGAGCTAAAGAAATGGAAATTTATAGTGGCGCTCATAGGATCAGACACATAGTTTATAAAAGCACATCCTTGGAGCCAAAGGATATAAAAATTGTACATTTATTTTACAAATACATTAAACACATTTATAGCTCGTTGCTCGAGACTGAACAATCGGTGAAACCGCGTGGCAGTATTGCAGATTGCGGTACAGCGGACACCTGTAGCGGATTAAATGGGACTTGAAGCATGGCCCCATAGATAAATTCGGCAGCGCCTGTTATTACAGCAGAGTGCGGCACGGCGGACACCAGGAACAGGTTGGATGGGATTTAGAGCAGGATCCCATTATGGATTGGCTGCGATATCTTCACAATCTCGGCTATAAGGAAACGGGACATCACTTTATTACAGCTGCAGGCATCATTATCCCCGTGAGTAATCTAACCCGAGGAGACTCGCGTCTGGGGCTAACTAACCCTGCTCATACAGCGCTTGGTACATAGTACAATTTGACTCATTGCACACTGGGCTATCTGCTACATTGTATTGAGTATGGAATCTCTGGCGGTGCTTGTTACATGAATTGTATTGATTTCTGACTGTAACCTAAGTGCTTTGTAAACATATACTGCACTAGAATTATTGGATTTCATATACTCAGACTTTTAATCATTGGCCGTCAAATACGTCTCACTCAGGGACTTTATCAACCTGTCGGCTTGATACAAACTTTTTATTTTTTATTGTGTTATTGAATTGATTTTTTTTTAATTTAATTCCTATGATTAGGTGCACCAAATGTGTTTAATGTATTTGTAAAATAAATGTACAATTTTTATATCCTTTGGCTCCAAGGATGTGCTTTATAAACTGTGTGTGTCTGATCCTATGAGCGCCACTGTAAATTTCCATTTCTATAGATAGATAGATAGAATGGAAATCTACCCCCACATGTATATAGATTGATATAGACAGACAGACAAACAAACAGATACAGATTCATAGATACATAGATAGATAGGTGAGATATACTGTAGATATATAGATAGATATGGGCCCTACACACTGGTCGATACTAGTGAAAGATATGAACAATCTCGTTCATTAATGAACGAGATACCGTTCATATCTTTCAGTGTGTAGGCACCAGCGATGAACGATGTGCGGCCCGCGCTCTTTCATCACTTGTGCCGGCTCGTTGCAGTGCTATGGAGCCGGGTGATGGGAGGAGTGAAGAAACTTCACTCCCCCGTCACCTCCCCACTGCCGCCGGGTCGCCCGTCTACCATTTCGGCCGTTGGGCAGCTCGACTGCAGGTCGCTAGGTGTGTAGAGCCCAATATATAGATAGATAATAGACAGACACATAGATAGATGATAGACAGACAGACAGACAGATAGATAGATAGATAGATAGACAGATATGAGATAAATAGATATGAGATAGATACACAGATAGATAGATAGATAGATAGATAGATAGATAGATAGATAGATGGATAGATAAATACATAGATAGACACGTAGATAAATAGATAGACAAATAGATGATAGATAGATGCTAGACAGACACATAGATATACAGACAGACAGATAATCACGCATAAGTCGCTTACAAAGCACTCACCCGCTCCTCTCCCATCTATATCTCTGACCTTATCTCCCTTTACATGCCCACCCATCCTCTTCGCTCGGCTAATGCACGCCGACTCTCCTGCCTACGGATTACTTCCACTCCTACCTCCAAGATTTTTCACGTGCTGCACCACTTCTCTGGAACTCCCTACCTCTCCCCCTCAAGACTCTCCACCTCTCTACAAAACTTCAAACGGGCTCTCAAAACCCACTTCTTTATCAAACCCAGCCAAATCTCATCCTAACCCTCTGTTCCACGCTCTCTATGTACCCCAACTGTGTCACCACTGTCTGTCTACCCCTCCCCTTTAGAATGTAAGCTCTCACGAGCAGGGTCCTCTTCCCTCATGTGCTTATCCTTTTTCTTACTTTAATAATCTTCAACTGCACCAAATCCAGCAGTCTTCTGCCACCTGATACTTATTTCAGGGTCATCTGCTGATGTAGCTATATTTATTTACCCTGTACTTGTCCTATATTGTCGTCAATTGTAAGTTGCTGTTTTCCTGTTTTGATTATTTGTTTATGTACTCTGTAATTGGGTGCTGCGGAACCCTTGTGGCGCCATGTAAATAAAGGATAAGAAGAAGAAGAAGAAGAAAAATCACTTAGTTCCTCCTACTGGTGCCGGGCAGTCTCTCTATTGCTCATGAGTCCTGGCAGGTGATGAGATGGCTCCATGAAGATGGGGGCATCTAGTGGCTCCTGGCAGTTCTGCAGCTCTCTGCTCCTGGAGCCATCCTTTGTTGGTCAGTCCAGCCCCCATACCTGCCCCTGCTAGCGCTACTGTGCTGACACAGGACAGGAGGAGATTACATCAGCGGCGCGGCAGCTGGAGTGGGGACTAGAAGAGCTGTGATCCAGGCTGTCGGCTGCCGCTGCTTGTACACTGATAGGCGCAGCGGCAGCTGGCAACAGCGGTGCACAGCACAGGGATGCAGAGCAGGGAGAGTGCCTCTCCTGGCTGGCGCCTCCCTGCACTGCATCCCTTTGCTGAGTGGGTTCCGCCGCCTCTGCATATACCTACTGTACTTTTGCACAAGTGCGGTCCCTTCTCCCCCCAAATGGCATAGCACTGTCAGGGAGGCAACAGAAGACACTGACAAAAAAGATACTCAGGTACTTGTAGGGACAATCACTTGTAACTCCAAGTAGAGTAAACTAGAAGGTACATGCACAAATGCACCGCTACTCACATACATCCTCTGCTGGTGCTCTGTATGTTTCACTCACACTCCACTCCATCCAAATACTGAGTGCATGTAACTTTGAGTACAGCTGTACAAACGGGTTAGGGCTGATATGCCGGCGTTCTGGATGCCGAAGGTCAGAATATCAACCAGCGGCATCCCAATAGTTAGAATTCCGAGGTCGGGTTGGTATGTAAACCCCCCACTCCCCCCCCAACCCTCCCTTGTAATGGCTTAAACCTAACCCTCTTCCCCCGCAGCCTAACCCTAACCCTCCCAGGTGTTGCCTAAACCTAACCCCCCTTCACTGTAACCTAAGTCTAACCACCCTTGCCTGCAGCCTAACCCTCCCCCCACAGCCTAAACCTAACCCCACTCTCACCACCCACGTCTTACATCTCCGGTGGCCCACCAAACAGATGTTCGGTATCCTGGAGGTTGGAATTCTGGCACCAGGATTGTGTTCCTAATCGGTATGCCAACTCCGGCATTCCGAGCAGTGTTGGGATTCTTGCATTGCTGTTTCGACTGCCGGGACCCTGACTGGATCCTGTACAAGCATATAACAGTACTGTTCAAAACAATACTATTGGTTAAGTCCTGGGCTGATTTGTGACTTTGGCGGATTGGCTGGTGTGTACTATGCTTATTATCATCACCAAAAGTACACACACAGTCAACAGTTTAGGGGATCCTGCTTATTTGTGGATAACACCTGCAGGAAATTTGAACAACCTGTGAATCCAGTTCAAGCAATGTGGCCTCCCTATGACTCTTATTACAGCTTCCTCCATTCTCTAAGCTTGGGCAGTAGTAACTGCAGAAGAGGAACACTGTGGCAGGAGAGGTGGTGACCAAGAACACATTCTGGACCTGGGTCAAGACCAGATAATCGGTTGGAACTCAATAGCATATTAGGATAGCAGGTCATGTACAAATATACCAGGGTGCTGTAAACACATAGATGGTAACTTGATATGCCCAGCTTGAGTCATTGCAGATGAGGAAAGTGTGAGTCCCACGCCATCCTGTCATCTACAGTTCCAAGAACTGCAACACAAAGGATGTATGAACATGTATCAAGTTCTGGGTCAGGATTGGCAAAGCCAGCCTGAATCTGGATGTTCAACAACTGCTAGAACTGGCACTCGATACACCTCTGAAACGCCAGAGAACGTGCTAGGGTCAACAGGACCAGAGTATGCATTACTAATATTTATGGCTCCTCCAACAACCTACGTCTCAATAACAGGGAACTAATCTATTCAATGCCAATACTGCATGAAGAACAAATGACAGTACACAGTAAATTCAAGCTAAAACTTTGCTTCACCAATTCTGCGGCCCTTCTTCCACAAGATCACTATAGTCAGTTATAAGTCCCCAAAACACTGCTTTTGGCAGAGCATTTGTACAACTTTGCATACCAGCATTTCATTATAGTACTAGTGAGTAATGCTTTACATTGTTTGGAGGGATACATGTGTTCCATATTATACTGAACATTTCTTTTCCCTGGCCCGGATCCAATTTATTGGAGAGTGCAATGCAAAATATGATCGCTGTTATCCGACATACAGAATTCTAAATAATTTATCTTACTGTAATATTTACTAAAGCTTTGGCTTGGCAATTATAATTGTATTAGTATATAATGTGCATAATACCTGTAATTTTACACCAGTGGTGAAACTTGTGAGTAGTTGGCCCAGATGCAAAAAATATAATTTGGGACCCTCACCTCCACCCTCCCCAAGTCGCAGAGGCTAACAACATTTGGCAGGGGAGGCAGAGGGTGATTAGGAGGGAGAGGTTGACAGAGACAGATAGTGGGTGACTGGTACAAGCCAATGCGCTGCGCAGTGCGGAGAACAAGGGGCTTGTACCTTGGTGGGGGCAGGAACACAGCAGCCTCTGCTTTGTCCGTGACAGGCCCCCGTCCCTTGTGCTTTCCTTAGTCTGGCACTTGGTTTGGCAGACTCTGACAGTGGCAGTTACACCGGTTGTGAGCAGCCTTTAAACCACAGACAGCAGTGTATCGGAAACAATGTACAACTGTCTGTTAATTAGAGGCAGTATGTGGCTGTGATCTGCAGCACTGATAGCTGGCAGGACTCCTCTATTAGTCTGGCACACACATGGTCAGCCCTGCCTCCCTCAAGGGGCAGTTCTGGCAGGCAGAGGGGCCCACCCTACTCTCTGCACTGGGCCATTCAGACGTCATTGCTTAAAATGGTCTCTGTGTGTGTGTGTGTGTGTGTGTGTGTGTGTGTGTGTGTGGGGGGGGGGGGGGGGGGGGGCATTGGGGTGAGATGCCTGGGGATATCTCATTGCTAGTCTGAAAAGCAGTGGGCCCCTTAGCCCTCAGGGGCCTTTGTGCAATGCACCTTCTGCACCAATGGTAGCACAGCCTCTGTTTTACACATTTTTGTTTTGTGTGTCTTCATGCTCCCAGGAGGTGTGTCTTTTCATTAATATGTTTCTGTGATAATAACTTGAGAATATTATATATGCTGGTTATTAATACATTTATTTTTGACTGGATATAACACTACTGTTAATCTGAGGCAGTGCTTCTTCACGTCTCCACTTATGATACTGATTCCCTTAAATCCTACTGTAACTTCAAGTGGCAACATAAAAAACGTAAATATCTTGGGAACATCCATGGTATGACCTGATGTTCAAGGAAAATTTCCCACAGCTTTTTTCTAAGCTTCAGGTGGGAATCAGTTTATCAATTCATGGCTGGGCAGGAGGATAGCTGTCAAAATGAATATCCTTTCCAATTCTCTATCATTCCCATACCTTCCCGATGGCGGTCCCCCTTTCCCTCCTCCATAAAGTCCAGATATACCTTACCTGCTTCATTTGAAACAGAAGGCCACCCTGGTTATTCCTCTTTTTTTTTTTTTTTATCTATTTCTAGGGGTGGCCGGGGACTTCCTGATAATCAAGCTCTATTATCTCTTTTACGCATTTTTGCCTTCTCCCATTTCCCTCTATGGATGTCATTTTGTATGATATTTAATCTAATTGTATACATTTCCCAGACCTGTCCTCCTTATGGAGACTGCAACAGATATACTGACCCATATCTTCTAGTTTATCCCTAACCCTTAATTTTTTCTGAAATTATGGACCTTATACTCTGTCAGATTTTCTATTACCTTCCCTGTCTCTCCACCTGCTCTCCTATGGAACAACACCGATTTCCCACCGTGCTTAAATACTAGGCGCTCACGTGGGCTTCCCAGCCCTCTGCTTATGTCCTCAACTCCTTTCAATACTTTCAAATAAAACACTTCTTACATTGCCTGCCTCAGATCCCCATTCTCCACGATCTCACTCTTTTTGAACACACTGTAAATACCATCCTCCCTGATGCTGCTCTTCCTGTTCAAAATCCTCATGGAGCAGCCTGGGAAACAGATCTTGGTCTCCCGTCTATGAGCAAACTTGGGAAGACATGAGATTAGCTATAGCCAAATGTTTCATCTCCACTCGTCTTAAAGAAACATTGATGGAAAAACTGTGGCCACTGGGATACCCTAGCACATATTTGGTACAGTCGTCCTATACTTGCACCTTTCTGGATAGCTGTCCATAATTCCATACCCTCATGAATAGATTACTTGAGACCCCAATACCAAAGGATCCTTGGATCTTTATCTAATGCTACACCCCCTCCCCCACCTGTCACCAAACTTTTCGTCAAACTGGCATCCCACATTTTGGTCGCTGCTAAAAGTCTTGTAGCATAACATTGGTAGAGCCCTCTTCCTCTATCATTCTTTGCCCTAAAATCCCAAATATGGCATATTACAATTATGGAAAACATCACCTATTAACTGTTTGTTCAGGGGGCTCCTTGGCTGTCCCTTTAGGGCACTACATGACACTTCGCTTTCTCCTACTGCTCTTCATTATGCTATCCTTGACCTCTGTCTTTCTTCTTTCCTTCTCTTTCCGTCACATGTGGGACTCATCTAATAGCACCTCACTCTTGCAGCATCAGAGTCACTTACTTTATTTTTTGTCCTAGTCATTTACCCCCCCCCCCCACTCCACCCCCTCCCATTTCCTTGTAGTTGCATATGTGTACCTCTTGTTTCGTTCATTCCAGCTGTAAAATGTGAAAATATTTAGCTTTTGTTTTTCCTGCTTTGTAATTGTTTTCTTTCATTCTTGTGAGCACTCAAAATAAACACCTAGCACCACATATCCAGCATTCAATGGCGTATGTATAATGGGTGCAAGGTGTGCTGTGCACATGGTCCCCCTGAGCCTAGGGGGGTACACACTACACACCCAGCGCCCATATCTTCAGTACTCACCTCTTCGGAGTCCCGAGGTGGCAGCAGCAGTGCTGGACAACTCACAGATAAAATGGCAAGGTGGACATTTTCCCGGCGCAGTAGAAAATGGACGCCGCACCATTTACCTGGAGACCTGCGCATATGCAGTAGACTCTGGCACTGCACCAGAGTCTACTAGCGAACTACTGTCTGGCTTTTGGCTAGAGATGAGGGTGCCCGGGTGGTGACTGCACATGGACCCCTTCCTCTCTTAATACACCCCTGCCAACATCAGAGGTGTAGCTAGATGCTATGGTGCCCAGAGCAAGGGTATGTTTTGGCGCACCCCTCCCATTTACTGAAAAGGGGCCTAACCAACATGTGGTGGCATGTTACATTTGAAAAGAAACACTATTTTAAAATCATAAATTTATGATAGGGCGGCAGAGAGAGCTGCACCGCATCAGCCTGAGGGGCCGAGAGAGCTATGCCGCAGCAGCCTGAGGGGCCGAGAGAGCTATGCCGCAGCAGCCTGAGGGGCCGAGAGAGCTGCGCCACAGCAGCCTGAGGGGCTGAGAGAGCTGCACCACAGCAGCCTGAGGGGCCGAGAGAGCTGCACCGCAGCAGCCTGAAGGGCAGAGAGAGCTGCACCGCAGCAGCCTGAGGGGCAGAGAGAGCTGCACCGCAGCAGCCTGAGGGGCAGAGAGAGCTGCACCGCAGCAGCCTGAGGGGCAGGGAGAGAGGATGCTGCAGCAGCCGGGGCAGAGAGGGGTGCTGCAGATTCTAATGCAGAGGGAGGTGCTACAGCATCAATGTAGGGAGACATGCTGCAGCAGCTGGGGCAGAGAGGGGTGCTGAAGGAGCTGCTGCAATAAGAGGTTCTGCAGCAGCAGCTGGGGGCAGAGAGAGGTGCTACAACGTCAGTGTAGAGAGAAATGCTGCAGTAGCCGGGGCAGAGAGCTGTGCTGCAGCAGCCGAGGCAGAAAGAGGTGCTGCAGCAGCTAGGGCAGAGAGTGGTGCTGCAGGACAGAATTAACCCTGCTGCACAGCTACAAGCAGACAGTGAGACATTTAAAGAGGGCGGGAAGAGCTCCAGCATGTGCCGGCTGTCAGTGTCTCCTGGTGTTGCCTCTTGCCTGCCCTGTTCCATATCTAGTTTCTGAGTCCGAGTCAGTGTGCACCCACTCTGCTTCTCCTCATGCTCTGCAGCTGCCAGTACAGCGGCCCGCGTAAAGGCTGGGTGGCAGGCGGCAGCTCGCCCTCTAACTTTTTACGGTGCTCGCGCTCGACCAGAGCCACCTTTGCTACACCCCTGGCCAACATTACTTCTTTTTGTTCTTTGGGGATGTGTACACGCCTTCCTTATTGCCTGCTGGTGTTATAGAGGTTGTAGACCCATTTGTCTAAGTGCCTTAATACCCATTTTATTGATGGCTAACATCTAAGGCAGTGATTTTCAACACACTGAACAAGATGCTAAAATTGCCCATACGGGGCGATTTTATCATTAAAAAAATAAGTACATATGAAAAAAGTATTATGATTGTGTACAGATATTCCTTTTTAGTGGAAGAAGACACTGAGGAGAGTTTGAGATCTCAACCAGATCCTCCAACCCCACCAATGTACATGTCAGCAGGAGCTGACTGGCTCATTAACCTTAACCGACTGTCCATGGAGCTGACGCAAGTGCGGGAAGTGAAAGCCCAGCCCCCTTTCTATCTCCACAGTACAGGAGGCAGGCTGGGAAAAACTCCTCCAGTGTCAGTTCCAAAGATCTGGCTACAGCGCAGCACACTTGTGCACCAATGTAAATCCACCCTTGTTAAGGACAGGTTATTCTCACAACTGGTTTGTAGGCAGTTATGTTTTCATTTCTGAATCAAGTTTATAGTTATGATTAAGCAATGGTAAGCATTGAGCATTTTTCAGTTCTAGTACATACTGTATATGTAGTACATATTATTTGCTGTCATGTGACAGTGTCTGCTAATTAGTGTAGCAGTAATGGCTCAAACCAATTAAATGTAAGTTTGTGAAAGTGAATTCACATCATAAAACTTGCATACATTGCAGCAATGCATGGACCTGAAAATGAGAGATTGAATTAGAAACGGTAATACGCGGGCCTCACAGTAAGATTTTGCGACTTTTCTACAAAAAGTGACTCGGAAGAAATGCATGAATACGTGCGGAAATCATCCTGGACAACAAAAAAAGTGGCAATTATGATAGCAGGACAGTATAAAAACTGTTAATGCCCAACAGGGCCATCTTAACAGCATTGTAGGCCCTTGGCAAAGAAACTGGGCCCCCCTATACAACTATTCACTGGAACCAATAAAAAAAATAATGCCCCTTTTGCGATCCCGCGCCAGCACATGTTTCCATACAGTGAATGGCTGTCAGCACTCTGATTAGTGGATAGCTCCAGCCTTCCGCCAATCAGCATGTCATTCACTGTCTGGTTGCAGGCTGGGAGGCAGGTAGAGAATGTTGCCTAGCCGCTCTGATTGTGTGACCACTGCCTACCCCTGCACAAAGGCCCCTAGAATTGTGGGGCCCTGGGCAGCTGGTTAGTGTGCCTATGCATTAAGATGGCCATAAGGAAAGCACTGCAGGTTCTTAAAAGGAGTCAAATGGCTGATGTTTGCTTTTTTTAATGATTAAAATGACACTTAGCAAGTATTTTGCAGAAAATTAAAGTCTTTCCATCATTTTTGGTACAGAAAAATATGTTTAATGTTATAATAAAGTTGTAAAAAGTTTGAAAACTCCTTCCCGACCAGAATAACACCTCTACATACCTGTTCCATACCATGTAACCCACGAGTGAGCTTCTTAGAGAAATTCATCTGTAAATGACATATCGTTATTGCCCATATGTTCCTATTTACCCACTAAATACATTTATTATTTATTGGTAGGATGTACCAGAGTCTTTTTTTTTAACCTTAAAATAAAGATTTTCCCTACATTTCCACTTGCTCGTGGGGCGGACTCAAAAAACGTGAATTTACCAGGAAAATGCAATACAAGTTAGGAATTCAATTGCAAATTTGCTGTGAAACTGTTTTGTAGGACTTAACTCGCTCCTAATTAAATTGGCAATTGCATTTGAAAATAGAAGACTTGGTATACCGTCAAAAAGGAAGCTGGTATTACCTTATTTTCCCAGCAGGGAGCAGTGTGTTCTTCCTTATTTCTCTCTGAATTTCAGCTAGTCACCAGATTATTTCATTAATGAGTCTTCTCTGATACATTTCCATTGCTGGTGCAACCATTGTAAGAGTGAAAATAAGCTTTAGGATAGGGCTATAGTTGCAATTTTTACTGTTGGCACATTACAAAATGTCATAGGAATCACATGACTATAAAGTTACAGTTCGTGGACTATATTGTTAGAATTTATGAAAAGTTTTCCTTTTTTTTTTTAAATCTTACTAATTAGGCAACATTCAGTTTGTTGTATGTCTTGTGATTCTTTCGAATAATATTTATTTTTACATGTGAACATATCAAAGGTCACAAAGGATTCAGGGGGTGGTCTTGTAAAGAAAATTTGCAGCAATGACTAATTGCAGTAAAAATAGTTTTAGGTAAATAAAGTTGTTCTCACATCCAGGATACAGCAGTCAATTCTCTTCTACAGACTGTCAAAATATTTTTCCATGTTTTAGTTTTGCTGTAAAATATTTACATTTAAAAAAGCCACCAAATTGCCAAATATATTTTGACACTTTTTTTTATTTACAGCTATATTATAGTGAGGGCTATTTTTTTTAAAACCATACAACACAGTGCAGTTTGTGCCACCTTACTCTACTAATACACACTCTTTCCCATAATGCACACTACTCCCAAGTAAAAATGTAAATGGCTTGTGCATAGGTACACACTTGTACAATCATACTTCAGATGTGATTATTCTTACAATTACGACTGAAAGTCCAGATGAGCATGCAGATTAATTTGTACATTCTATTACAATCTATCATTTGATCTGTGATCTTCATCTCTTGAAACCATCTGCTGAAAAGGTTGTGATTGCAGGAGCAGCAGATGCATTGGGCTGAATGGTTGGTAGCGCATACACACTTCAAACTTTTGGGGTAATTCAGACCTAATCTTAGCAGCAAATGTGTTAGCAGTTGGGGAAAACCATGTGCACTGCAGGGGGGGCAGATATAACATGTGCAGAGAGAGTTAGATTTGGGTGGGGTGTGTTCAAACTGAAATCTAAATTGCAGTGTAAAAATAAAGCAGTCAGTATTTACCCTGCACAGAAACAAAATAACTCACCCAAATCTAACTCTCTCTGCAAATGTTATATCTGCTCCCCATACAGTACACATGGTTTTGCTAAGCAGTTTGCTGCTACGATCAGGTCTGAATTACCCCCTTTGTCCGACATTGTATCATTGCATCTGACAAATACTAGGATGCCCCTAAAACCAAATCTTCATATGCGATTAGTTCTCTTCTGACAAAATATGATCGTAGGTGTGTATACTCTTAAGATATCTCATGAACGGGTCAGGGATCGGAACAACTGTCCAATTATTCATTACAACGTTGTGTACCTAACTTTACTTATTGTAATCATTGCAAGGATTGCCGTTATTAACGACTAGCAGCCAACACTGTATTGGTTAATATTGCTGCCTACCAGGCTGTTAGTTAAGTGAATTCATCTAGTTCATAGGTTCTCAAACTCGGTCCTCAGTACCCCACACAGTGCTTGTTTTCCAGGTCTCCTCACAGAATCACAAGTGAAATAATTAGCTCCACCTGTAGACCTTTTAAAATGTGTCAGTGAGTCATTAATACACCTGTACACCTGCTGGGTTACCTGCAAAACATGTACTGTGTGGGGTCCTGAGGACTGAGTTTGAGAACCTATGATCTAGTTGATACTTGATACAGTACTACAGCCCACACTGGTTTTCTTTTAACTAAAAAGCACATAGCTTTCAATTAGTTGCTAATGCTAATGACATGTCAAGCGTAATAAGACTTTTTGCCATTTTAAGAAACAAAAGAGGACAGACCGTTTTTTTTTATAGAAACAGCTATTAATATAATCCTTACAAAATCCTAGATTTCTGCCAATGTACATAGGTTTTGTAGAAAGCAGGGTTTGTTTTCAATATATGTTTATTGATTTTAAACAAGCATATAACAATCAACAGACACAAGTCCAATAGCAACAGAATAACAACCCAAATAAGAGCATGTTTATATATACAGAAAACAGTGGTTAATGCGGAGGACATGGTATAGACCTAACAATAATAAACATAAACACAGGACAAAAACAAGACAAGGGACGAGGTGGGAAAAGGAGAAGGGGAAAAAGGCAAATACTATACCAATTGCACCTAGAGTTCAAACAGGGCCTGTGCAAGGTTTCTCGGCACCCTAGGCAAAACTTAAACCTACCCCCCTCCCTCCTTATTCACGTTACGTTACAGTAATGCCTCTTATTGATGTTACGTCACACAGTAGTGCCCCTTATTCACGTTACACCACAGTAGAGCCCATTTACGTTAAACCACACAGTAGAGTCCATTCACGTCCTGCCACACAGTAGTACTCCTTATACACATTATGCCACACAGTAATAGTGCCCCTTATAAAACAATATGCCATAAAGTAATGCCCCCTATACATTATGCCACACAGTAATGCCCCTTATACATTTTGCCACACAGTAATGCCACTTACACATTATGACACACAGTAATGCCCCTTATAACATTATCCCACACAATAGCAATGCCCCTTACACTTTATAGCACATTATGATTGGCTGCCGGTCTATGAGCTCCGATTGGCTGGCAGATGGCTCCCGATTCAAAATGATGTGTGTGTGTGTATATATATATATATATATATATATATATATATATATATAAAATATATTTATTGATTTTGTGACCCATATCCCCTTTACTGTTTATAAAAGCGTAAATATATATATGTAAATATATATATATATATATATATACACTGCTCAAAAAAATAAAGGGAACACTAAAATAACACATCCTAGATCTTAATGAATGAAATATTCTTATTAAATACTTTGTTCTTTACATAGTTGAATGTGCTGACAACAAATTCACACAAAAATTATCAATGGAAATCAGATTAATTAACCCATGGAGGTCTGGATTTGGAGTCACCCTCAAAATTAAAGTGGAAAAACACACTACAGGCTGATCCAACTTTGATGTAATGTCCTTAAAACAAGTCAAAATGAGGTTCAGTTGTGTGTGTGGCCTCCACGTGCCTGTATGACCTCCCTACAACCCACACAAGTGGCTCAGGTAGTGCAGCTCATCCAGGATGGCACATCAATGCGAGCTGTGGCAAGAAGGTTTGCTGTGTCTGTCAGCGTAGTGTCCAGAGCATGGAGGCGCTACCAGGAGACAGGCCAGTACATCAGGAGACATGGAGGAGGCCGTAGGAGGGCAACAACCCAGCAGCAGGACCGCTACCTCCGCCTTTGTGCAAGGAGGAACAGGAGGAGCACTGCCAGAGCCCTGCAAAATGACCTCCAGCAAGCTACAAATGTGCATGTGTCTACTCAAACGATCAGAAACAGACTCCATGTGGGTGATATGAGGGCCCGACGCCCACAGGTGGGGGTTGTGCTTACAGCCCAAAACCGTGCAGGACGTTTGGCATTTGCTAGAGAACACCAAGATTGGCAAATTCGCCACTGGTGCCCTGTGCTCTTCACAGATGAAAGCAGGTTCTCACTGAGCACATGTGACAGACGTGACAGAGTCTGGAGACGCCAAGGAGAACGTTCTGCTGCCTGAAACATCCTCCAGCATGACCGGTTTGGCAGTGGGTCAGTAATGGTGTGGGGTGGCATTTCTTTGGGGGGCCGCACAGCCCTCCATGTGCTCGCCAGAGGTAGCCTGACTGCCATTAGGTACCGAGATGAGATCCTCAGACCCCTTGTGAGACCATATGCTGGTGCGGTTGGCCCTGGGTTCCTCCTAATGCAAGACAATGCTAGACCTCATGTGGCCGGAGTGTGTCAGCAGTTCCTGCAAGACGAAGGCATTGATGCTATGGACTGGCCCGCCCGTTCCCCAGACCTGAATCCAATTGAGCACATCTGGGACATCATGTCTCGCTCCATCCACCAATGCCACGTTGCACCACAGACTGTCCAGGAGTTGGCGGATGCTTTAGTCCAGGTCTGGGAGGAGATCCCTCAGGAGACCATCCGCCACCTCATCAGGAGCATGCCCAGGCATTGTAGGAAGGTCATACAGGGACGAGGAGGCCACAGACACTAATGAGCCTCATTTTGACTTGTTTTAAGGACATTACATCAAAGTTGGATCAGCCTGTAGTGTGTTTTTCCACTTTAATTTTGAGTGTGACTCCAAATCCAGACCTCCATGGGTTAATAAATTTGATTTCCATTTATAATTTTTGTGTGATTTTGTTGTCAGCACATTCAACTATGTAAAGAACAAAGTATTTAATAAGAATATTTTATTCATTCAGATCTAGGATGTGTTGTTTAAGTGTTCCCTTTATTTTTTTGAGCAGTGTATATATATATATATATATATATATATATATATATATATATAAAACTTGAGTATATATATATATTTATTTATTTATTTATTTATTAACAGTTTCTTATATAGCGCAGCAAATTCCGTTGCGCTTTACAATTTGAAATAACAATAACAAACTGGGTGATAACAGTCATAGAGGTAGGAAGGCCCTGCTCGTAAGCTTACAATCTATAGGGAAATAGGCATATGTACACAAGGAAAGGTGCTATCTATTGCATAGAATGAGAAGACGTGAGGATATGTGTGGACTGTAAAGAGTGAATGTAATTTGATAGGAAGGTTTATGAAAGTTATGTGGGCGGTTCAGGAATTTGATACGCTTGCCTAAAGAGGTGAGTTTTGAGGGAACGCTTGAAGGTTTGGAGACTAGAGGAGAGTCTTATTGTGCGTGGTAGGGCATTCCACAGGGTGGGTGCAGCCCGATGAAAGTCCTGCAGTCGTGAGTGGGAGCGAGTAATGAGTGTGGATGAGAGACGCAGATCTTGTGAAGAGCGAAGAGGTCGGGTTGGGAGATATTTTGTGATAAGCGAAGTGATGTACGTTGGTGTAGTTTGGTTAATGGCCTTGTGTGTGAGTAAAAGTATTTTATATTGAATGCGGTAGAGTACAGGTAACCAATGGAGGGACTGACAGAGTGGATCTGCAGACGATGAACGTCTAGCGAGGAAGATAAGCCTCGCCGCTGCATTCAGAATGGATTGTAGTGGTGAGAGTCTTGTTTTGGGAAGACCAGTTAGGAGACTATTGCAATAATCAATGCGGGAGATAATGAGAGCGTGGATTAGAGTTTTAGCAGTGTCTTGTGTAAGGTATGGTCGTATTTTGGATATGTTTTTTAGATGCATGTAACATGATCTTGAGACAGATTGAATGTGGGGAACAAAGGACAGATCAGAGTCAAGGATGACACCTAGGCAGCGAGCTTGTGGGGTAGGGAAGATAGTCGAGTTTTCAACAGTGATAGAGATATCAGGTTGGTACCTACTATTGGCCGGTGGAAATATAATTAACTCTGTCTTTGAAATATTAAGTTTGAGGTGGCGAGATGTCATCCAGGATGAGATGGCAGAAAGGCATTCAGTGACACGGTCCAGTACAGATAGGGACAAGTCAGGGGAGGATAGGTAGATTTGAGTATCATCTGCGTACAGATGATACTGAAAACCAAAAGAGCTGATTAGTTTACCAAGAGATGAGGTATAGATAGAGAAAAGCAGAGGACCCAAGACTGAGCCTTGCGGTACTCCAACTGAAAGAGGTAGCGAAGAGGAGGTAGATTCAGAGAAGCGAACACTGAAGGAGCGATTAGATAGGTACGATAGGAACCAAGAAAGGGCTGTGTCTTTAAGACCTAGGGATTGTAGTGTCTGTATGAGAAGAGAGTGGTCTACAGTGTCAAATGCAGCAGATAGATCTAGAAGAATAAGTAGTGAGTAGTGGCCTTTAGACTTCGTAGTGACCAAATCATTAACCACTTTAGTCAGTGCCGTCTCTGTGGAATGTTGGGAACGGAAGCCTGACTGAAGTGGGTCCAACAAAGTGTATGAGTTAAGAAAGTGTGTGAGTCGAGTGTAGGCAAGTCTCTCAAGTAGCTTAGAGAGACAAGGGAGCTGAGAGATAGGGCGGTAGTTTGAGAGAGAATTAGGGTCAGAATTTTTTTTTTTTTAAATGGGAGTAATCACTGCATGCTTGAAAAGTGAAGGAAAAATACCAGTAGAGAGAGAGAGATTACAGATGTTAGTTAAGGTAGGGATGAGCACCAGAGACAGAGCTTTACTTATTTGTGAGGGTAAAGGATCAAGAGGAGAGGTAGTAGAGAAGCAGGATGAGAAGAGTGATGATACTTCATCTTCATTTGTGGGATCAAATGAAGAAAGAGTGCCAGAGGGTTCAGGTACAGAACGGAGCAGGTCACTGGCTGCCGAAGAGCATACCATTTCATCTCGGATCTTATCAATCTTCTCCTTGAAGTAGGAAGCAAGATCCTGTGCCTTGATAGTGGCTGGTGGGGTAGGTGCGGGAGGATTCAGAAGTGATTTAAATGTATTAAAGAGTCGTTTGGGGTTAGAGGCTTGAGCAGAGATAAGAGTTTGGAAATATGTTTGTTTGGCAGTGTCCAGGGCATTTTTATAAGAATGGTAGACTGTCTTATATGTGAGGAAGTCACTTGAAATACGAGATTTACGCCACTGACGTTCAAGTTTTCGTGTGAGTTTTTGTAGTTGTCTTGTTGATTTGGAGTGCCATGGTTGACATCTAGGCCTACGTGGAGTGTGATGGGTAGCTGGAGCCACTTCATCAAGGGCTAGTTCTAGAGTCTTATTAAGGTGTGATACAGCCATCTCAGGAGAGGTGAATGCAGAAATAGGTGAAAGCAGTTGTTGGAGTGAAGTGGAAAGTTCTTGAAGATTAATTGTGTTAATATTTCTGCGAGTTTGAGGAAGATTGGAGAACTTCCGCAACACAGGGTTTGAATTAACAGAGGAAAGCATGCAGGTGATAAGGTTGTGATCTGATAGGGGGAAAGGAGTGTTAGTGAGTTCAGAGATGGAGCATAGTTTGGTGAATACTAGATCAAGGCAGTGGCCTGCCTGATGAGTAGAGGAGTCAGTCCATTGGGAGAGGCCAAGAGAGGAGGTTAGAGAGAGTAGTTTGGAGGCATGCGCAGCAGATTTTGGACAATCAATAGCAATATTGAAATCACCCATGATAATGGTGGAGATGTCAGAGGATAGAAAGTGAGGGAGCCAGGCAGAAAAATCTTCCAAAAATTGTTTTGGATGCCCAGGTGGGCGGTAGATAGCTGCAACACGCAGAGAGAAAGGAGAGTAAACCCTAATGGAATGTACTTCAAATGATGTAAATGTGAGTGATGGAACCTGTGGTAGAACAGTATATGCAAAAGATTGGGAAAGTAAAAGTCCAACTCCTCCTCCTTTATGGTTATCGGGTCTGGAGGTGTGTGTAAAGTGGAGACCACCATGTGCCAGTGCTGCAGGGGAGGCTGTGTCAGATTGTGTGAGCCAGGTTTCTGTTATAGCCAGCAGATTGATGTTGTTAGATATGAAGAGGTCATGGATAGATGTTAATTTGTTACAAACAGAGCGTGCATTCCATAAGGCACATTTTAGTGATCTGGAGGGTGATGGAAGACATGTGATGTTTATGAGGTTAGCTGGATTTCTATGTTGCTGTGAATCAGGTGAATGCGAGTGATGCAAGTGGCTGGGTCCTGGATTTGGTGAAATGTCACCAGCTATCAGAAGCAGAAGAGAGAGATAAATGTGGGTGTCAGAGGTTTGTGAAAGTTTTTTTATGGTGAGAGGTTGTAGATGTTATTGTCAATGAGTATAGGGAAGTAAAAAGCTCATGAGTGCTAATAAGAGGGGAGTGTAGAATTGAGGGGGCAACATGTACAGAGGGCTGAGTTGCTGGGAGACTATATATATATGCTCAAGTTCAGAATCTGGTATTCCCATTACAGTGGCGTAACTAGAAATTTTGGTCCCCCAAGCCAAAACATTCTCTGGCACATTCCAAGGACTTCCAGTGAACCGGAACTACTGACTTTGCAGCACTATTGAGGAATTTGAGCCATCATTTCTTATAAGTTGCCTAGGGGTCAGGGTACAGATTTATTAGCCAGAAGGAAGGATCCGCACAAATCAGGATTGATGCAGAAAGGGCTAAAACCTCCCAATAGGGGCGCAGAGTTATGCGCTCCGTTTCACCATATGTGTACTGGTGAGACCTCCATAAAGTTACATTGCCAAAATCTGCCAGAAACACTGGAGAACACTTTTGGTAAAAGTTGAGGTCACCTATACCTGCAGGAAAGCAGGAGAACATTTTTGGTAAAAGTTGAGGTCACCTATACCAGCAGGAAAGCACCTCATATTGAGTTCCTATGACTAAGCAGCTGAACGAGCTAGCAAAGGAGTTATGATGCCAATCTGGAGGGTTAAATTAAACCCCCAAATCTCGTTCCCAGTCACTAAAAAATTTAGGGGGCTCAGGATATGTGTGTTCAAGCTCTCAAATGGGGTTAGCAGTATGCTTCAGGCCAGTTGTATATCCGGTTTTGAACAAAATTCTTAAGTTGCAGATAATGCCAAATCTCAGCATATGGCAATGTCCATGTTGTCTGCAAGGAGCCAAAGGCAAGCTCTCTCTCAGTATTCCCCAACTGATCGACCCCAAAAACACCCTGTTCCAAAATAAAGCACTAGAGGTACCTAAAGAGAAGTCAAGGTTGGCAAAAAGTGGGTCAGAAGTGAAAAAAGAGGAAATCTGGGGTTGCCTACTTAATTTATTTCACCTAGTGAGTGTAGGTCCTATTGTAGGGTGAGGTACAGTGGCCACCCTGGATCTCCATTGGTCTGCCGAAAGGGCGGTAGGGACAGAATGGACCATTAAGTGAACCCACTGCCTAGCACCCTCCGACCTCGTCCAGTCCATGACCTGGCCAAGCATAACCACATCATAATACATGGAAAAGTGTGGGAGTTGATGCTTGCACCTGAACGGGATAGTGTGCTTGAAATTAAGTTTGCCCCCCCCCCCCCCCCCAGACAAAGTCACTCACCACGTTATGCAACTCCTGAAACCGCTGCTTAGGGATGTGGATCAGGAGGGGTGCTGTATGACTGGTGGTCAGCATACCAATGCCGGGATCCCAGCAGCGGAATCCCGGCGAGGTAGGGGGGCAAGTGCAGCAAGCCCCTTGTGGGCTTGCTGCGCTAACCACGCTGCAGGCTCGCCACGGGTTATATTCCCACTCTTTCGGTGTTGTGGACACCCACGAGTGGGATTAGTCCCTGTTGGTCAGCAGGCTACAGGATGTAGGGGGAGGTTATGTGACCGTCGGTCTCTTGACTGCCGGTCACATGAATACATCCCAATCAGGAGTGTCTGCAGGAAATACAAAACCCTAGGAAAAAGATTCATTTTATGACACTAACTGTACCCATTCAAGAAAAAGTTTTGACACCCCAAATCCTGAACTCCGTCTGAATAGTCTGGAGTAGGGGCCTAAAGTTATTCATAAATAACTGGTAGGGGCCTGTATTAAGAATGCCTAAAATACTTATGGCTAGAGTTGTGCCAAGAAAATACAAAATACTGCTTTTACATATATAGGGGCATTTGTAACAGGGTCCGAGTTTGCCGGAGGTGTGGGATGCCGGCAGATCTGGGATGTTTTTTTAAAGCGAGTGAAGGCATCTTCAAATTCATTGCAATGGATTTAGAATAATTTACTTTGAAGTTAGATAATGAGCCGAATTTCTGGAATTCATTTAACAGATTGGAGCAGAGACTACCGACAGAGACAGAGAATTGCGAGAATGTCATATGCAAATAATGCCAGTTTCTAATCCAATATTGAGTCCAATCACGGTAGAATTAGAGTGAGTATTATGAGCAAAGGCTTCCATAGAGAGATCGGAGATTAGGGGGGAGAGGGGACAGCCCTGCCTGGTACTGTTACCAATGCCCTTTTCAGACAGAAATGTCTGAAAATCCTGGCTTTTACCCGGCATTTGAGCACTGGGTAGTTTTGCCGGTCCCTGTCTGACCCCCTTTCACACAGGGAAGCAAATTACCAGGTGAAGCAGTTCTACTTGGTAATTTGCAGATGGTAAATTCCTGGGTCGAAGTCCCAGGAATATCAACCCTGGTTGACCCTTTCACACAGAAAAAGAACCCATGTTTATCAGCAAATTAAAGGGTAGAACTTCTTAGCCTGGTAATTTGACTTTCTGTCTGAAAATGGTATTATCTTCACCAGGGCTGAGAGAGCTCCATTAATCCTAATCCGAGTTGAGGGAAAATGGTAAATCTCCAAAATCCTATGGAGGCAGGTAGGACCCAAGGCCGGTTGCGACAGGACCCCCTGCATAAACATCTAGTTAATCCTCGGCATCAGTAGAAAGCAGAATTACTTGGGCAGAGCTGCCAGAGGCCAGATGGAGAAATTCAATATCTTCGGTGTTATTATACCGGGCTTCCCTTTCCACGGACAAATCCTACCTGGTTCCAGTATATAATAGTGGGGAGCTAGAGTTTAAGCTGATAGGCTGTAAGTTTTGTGAACAATTTAATGTCCATATTAAGTAGTGAAATTGGGTGGTAGCTGTAACACTAAGATGGGTCCTTACCTGCTTTAGGAATTACATTAATGTGGGCCTCTAAGGATTGTGGTGAAAAGAAACAGTCTTCTGTAATCGCATTAAAGGTCAGGATACCACGATTAATGACTGATGATCATTATCGCCATATCCAATTAAAGGCCGTTTTTATTGCACTCCAGCAGCTGCTTATGCTTTGGGTGCCTGAGGCACAATCCCCGATAAGTGCCAATATCACGCGATAACAGAGCTGGCATTGGAGCTAATAGGATAGCCCCCGGCAATAGGATACTACTGCCCTTAGAAGATGTTGGAGCCTGTTAAATTCTCGTTATAGTAGAAATATTGGACAGTGAGGTCATAACACAAGATGCATGATTTAGAACTAAGCAGTCTATGCTGGTATTTGCACCGCTGCAAAAAGTGTGAGAGGGTCTCTAGAGGCCAGGTTCAGTATGAGTGAACAACAGGGGTGAGGTAAGTATCTTCCCTCCAGTGCCATAACCAGTCATTTTAGCTCTGTATTCAAGAGACAGCATCGCCCCCCCCCCCCCCGTATACAAAACGGGGCCAGTGGAAAAATATATAGGGGCGTGGCCACACAGCTCCCTTTTAAACTTTACGTCAGGCAGAGCTCCCTTTTACACATTACAGCAGCAGAGACCCTTTTTTACACATTAAGCAGGCAGAGTCCCGTTTTTAAAAATTACAGCAACACAGCCCCCCCTTTTTTTTTACACATTGTGGCAGGCAATCCCCCTTTTTTACACATTGCGGCAGCCAGTCCCCCTTTTTTACACATTACGGCAGACAGAGACCCCCTTTTTTACACATTATGGCAGCACAGTTCCATTTTTACACATCACAACAACAAAGTACCCCTTTTCCACACATACAGCAACAGAGCCCCCCTTTTTTTACACATTATGGCAGCAGAGTCCCCTTTTGTATACATTACGGCAGGCAGTCCCCCTTTTTACACATTACAGCAGGAAGTCCCCCTTTTTTACACATTACAGCAGGCAGTCCCCCTTTTTTACAAATTACGGCAGGCAGAGTCACTCTTTTTTACACATTATGCTAGGCAGTCCCGCTTTTTACACATTACGGCAGGCAGTCCCCCTTATTTTACGCATTACAGCAGGCAGTCCCCCTTTTTTATACATTACGGCAGGCAGTCCCCCTTTTTTACGCATTACGGCAGGCATTCCCCATTTTTTATGCTTTACGGCATGCAGTCCCCCTTTTTTACGCATTACGGCAGGCAGTCTTTCTTTTTTACGCATTACGGCAGGTAGTCCCCCTTTTTTACGCATTACTGCAGGCAGTCCCCCTTTTTACACATTATGGGTGGGGAGGTAAGGGAAAGGAAGGAGAGAGAGCAAGAGAAAGAGAGAGAGAGTGTGTGTGTTATACTCACCATCTGTGACGAGCCGGCATGATAGATGCGCCTCGCCTCTCCTCTTTCGTCTTCCTGTCCTACCCGCGCTCTTCGAAGGGCATTGTGGATGGGCTGGGAGAGACGTCACCTCTCCCAGCATACGGGGGATCAGAGGGGGAGCTGCAGCGCTGCCCGGCTACCTATGTGAGAGGTAGCCGGGCAATGCAGCTGGGGGCCGGGTGGTGACGGCGGGGAGACACGGCCAGGACGCCACCGTGCGGTGGCAGCGACAGCAGCAACGGAGCAGCCAGACTGGTGTTGCTGGTGCACCTCCAGCGTATCTGCGCTGTGTGCCAGGCACCACTAGCACACACCTATTTACAGCCCTGGTTCCCTTCTCTCCCCTACCCCCTAACTCTCCCTTCCCGCAGCCTAACCCTAATCTCCTCCCATAGTGCTTAATCCTAACCTCCCCCCAGTGGTGCCTAAACCTAGCCCCTCCCCCTTCCCCACAGACTAATCCTAACCCTCACTCCTTAGTGCTTAAACCTAACCTCCCCCTGGCGGTGCCTAACCATAACCCACCACCCCAGTAACCTAAACCCAGGGATGTATCTAGAGGTCTGAGTGCCCCTGGCAAAGTAAAGAACTGGTTCCTCACACCCAGGGACACAGAGGGGGGAGTTACAGGCAGGCCGAGAGCGCAGGTAGGGACAATGAGGTGGAGGACTTACAGGGCGGCTGAGGTCAGGGACACTGGGGGGCAATTACAGGGAGGGTGTGGGCAGGGACACTGAGGGGTAATTACAGGAGTGTGCTGGCAGGGAGAGTGTGCGGGCAGGGACACTGACGGGGAATTACGGGAGTGTGCGGGCAGGGACACTGAGGGGGAATTACGGGGAGGGTACGGGCAGGGACACTGAGGTGGAATTACAAGAGGGTGTGGGCAGGGACACTGAGGGGGGAGTCACAAGGAGGCTGAGGTCAGAGACACTAAGGGGGAATTACAGGAAGGGTTCGGGTAGGGAAAATGAGAGGGAGGGGCTACAGGGAGGCTGAGGTCAAGGACACTGAGGGGCAATTACAGGGAGGATGCGTGAAGGGACACTGAGAGGGAATTACAGGAGTGTGCGGGCAGGGACCCTGAGGGTGGAGTCATAGGGAGGCTGAGGTCAGAAACACTGAGGGAGAATTACAGGGAGGGCGCAGGCAGGGACACTAAGGAGGAATTACAAGGAGGGTGCAGGCAGGGACACAGATGGAATTATGAGGAGTGTGCAGGCAGGGACACTGAGGGGGAATTACGGTTAGGGTGCGGACAGGGACACTAAGGGGGAATTACAAGAGGGTGCGGACAGGGACACAGAGGGGACATATGCACACATACATAGAGTTAAAAACCCCTCTCTAGGTGTGATGGCGCTACATGTCACAGCAAATCCAGTTGACAAGGTGTGCTGGGACTTGTAGTCTCAATACAGCTGGACAGGCAGTCACTGGTCTACAAACCTCTCCATACAGAGCTCTTTGTACCCTGTGATCCAGACTACCAGGATAGACCATACAGTGCAGCTACGGTACTGCAGACAATGTAAAGGTATGCTCTTGCTGCACTGCTGACTGGTGCTGATTGTAGTGACTGGTGGTTGGTGACAGACCGCGCGGAACCAATGAGAAGGGGAGCGGATGAGGAAGAGGAGGTGCCTCGCCCCTCCCCATACCTGGAAGTGCACCGCTCCCCGGCTATATTCACCATCATTATGACTGTAGTCACAGAGAATGTCAGAGTGCAATACGCTTCTGAGAGTCCGGCAGTGGATGAGTACTGCTAAGGGATGTACTCAGTGAGAACTACTATGTCATTCTACCCCCTGGCGCGGGTGACACTGCTGGGCGGCGCCCCTGGCAAGTGCCATCATGGCCAATAGGGAGATACACCCCTGCCTAAACCCTTCTTAAAATTAACTCCTCCCCCCGTTCCTAACCTTAACCTGCCCACTATACTTACGGTCGGCATGCCGGCTGTCATAATTCCGCTGTTGGTCTCCTGACTCTGTCGGGATTCAATGCAGTCCGGTCTTCGTGCACACGCAATGTTTTTCTTTACTATTCAATGCCAAATTTACTATCCATTTTCTCCAGCAAATTTGGGTGTAGGACACGCACGAGTGGGAATACTCCCTGCTAGTCGGGATTTAGAGGGGGGGCGGGATGTAGCCGTTGGTAATGTGACACATAACTACATCCCGTGTTGTACATATGGGAAATTATTTCTTGAACTTGCAGATGTATTTTAAAAACATTTTCCAACATTTCATAAACTTCTATTGAACCAATGAAACACATCTCAGTGGAATACACACTGGAGACTGGCAGCATCCCGTCAACCAGAATCCCGGCAGTGAGGCAGTTCACCACAGGCTATATTCCCACTCGGCTGGTGGTGTGGACACACCACCCGAGTGGGAATACCATGCTGTGGTCAGGATTCCAACCGAAGGTATTTTCCAGCCTGTCTAGATTCCAGCATCCGTATCATGAACGCCGGGATCCCGACAGGCAGTATATTAACCCAAATACTTTATTTCCTGAAAAACAATCAATTAAAAATGTATAAATCAATCATTTGATACCTTTCAACAACTTCCAGTACTTGCCATTAACACTCTTCTATATTATCCTGCTTTCTCAGTGAACACTTCCGTTGCTCAGGATGCTTTCACCGCTTTCTCATGCACCTCTCCCAGGTGGTTGTTATGTGTAAAAATTGTTAAGTGTGCAAGTGGCCCTACTACAGGGGGCGTTACATGTGTAAGCGTCACTGGTACAGGGGGCATTACATGTAAGCGCCACTGGTACAGGGGGCATTACGTGTGTAAGTGGCACTGGTACAGGGGGCGTTACGTGTGTAAGCGGTACTGGTACAGGGGGCGTTACATGTAAGCGGCACTGGTACAGGGGGCGTTACGTGTGTAAGAGTCACCGGTACAGGGGGCGTTACATGTGTAAGCGGCACTGGTACAGGGGGCGTTACGTGTGTTAGCGGCACTGGTACAGGGGCATTACGTGTGTAAGCGGCACTGGTACAGGGGGCGTTGCATTTAAGCATCACTGGTACAGGGGGCGTTACGTGTGTAAGCGTCACTGGTACAGGGGGCTACTTTACCAATTAGCTCTCTGCGCTATTTATTATGGTATGGCTGATATTCAAATGATCAAACTACAAAATTTTACTGTATTTCATATGTTTTAATACACATAAAAAATTAGACCGGTCTAAAATATCATGAACAATGTAAAATAATAACAATCAGTATTAAAAAATACTATAGACTTAACACAAGGAGGTGGAGCCAAGCTACTCTATGCCCAGTTATGGACAAAATGTATTAACTATATTTCAGTCCACATAATAAACTTATTAGAATGCACATTCATTTGTTTCTGTAACCCATATAGGGATATAAGTTCCTTAGATGCTTTTTATAGGTAAACAATGTTCCATATTCAACTGCTCGTCAGCAAAGATAGAAATGAAGCATGACAATGCGCTCCTGGACAGAGCCTTACGTATAGTAACCGTCCGTGTTGTGTATCGCAAACTGAAGCCCCAAAGGTCTGTGTCGCGGTCCCGGTTTCAGGGGAACAAGCGTCTGCAATGACGCCCGCTGATGACGAGGATATCCAGCCACAGGGATCAACGAGACCGCACCGTTTTGGTGCTGTTGCAAGCACCCAGGTCCCGGTCTCTCTCCTCTCAATTGTTGATGGGCTGATGTTGATGGCGATGAACAGCAGTATTGGTAAATTCAAAAGAGAATATATGGGTCCAAAATCCACACTACTGACGCGTTTCGCTCCTTTTACAGAAGTTTTATCCAAGAATAATCTCCAGAGAATCCAGGACCCTTTTTAAAAAAGAGTACAGGGGGCGTTACGTGTGTAAGCGGCACTGGTACAGGGGGCATTACGTGTGTAATCGGCACTGGTACAGGGGGCGTTACGTGTGTAAATATTACTGGTACAGGGGGCGTTACGTGTGTAAGCGCCACTGGTACAGGGAGCATTACGTGTGTAAGTGGCACTGGTACAGGGGGTGTTACGTGTGTAAGCGGCACTGGTACAGGGGGTGTTACATGTAAGCGCCACTGGTACAGGGGGCGTTACGTGTGTAAGCGGCACTGGTACAGGGGGCACTACGTGTGTAAGCGTCACTGGTACAGGGGGCGTTACGTGTGTAAGCGGCACTGGTACAGGGGGCATTACATGTGTTAGTGGCACTAGTACAGGGGGCGTTACGTGTGTAAGCGACACTGGTACAGGGGGCATTACATTTAAGCGGCACTGGTACAGGGGGCGTTACGTTTGTAAGCGGCACTGGTACAGTGGGCGTTACGTGTGTAAGCGGCACTGGAACAGGGGCGTTACGTGTGTAAGCGGCACTGGTACAGGGGGCGTTACGTGTGTAAGTGGCACTGGTACAGGGGGCGTTACGTGTGTAAGCGGCACTGGTACAGTGGGTGTTACATGTGTAAGCGGCACTGGTACAGGGGGCATTGCGTGTGTAAGCGGCACTGCTGCAGGGGGCGTTACGTGTGTAAGAGTCACTGTTGCAGGGGGCGTTACATGTGTAAGCATCACTGTTGCAGGGGGTGTTACGTGTGTAAGCATCACTGCTGCAGGGGGAGTAACGTGTGTAAGTGCCACTACTACAGGGGGTGTTGTGTATAAGTGGAACTACCACAGGGGGCGTTACGTGTGTAAGCGGCACTACTACAGGGAGCATTATGTGTAAAAGCATTATGTGCGCTGTCCCTTTGTAAAGTATGGGAGGGCACAAATTTATAGTTTGCAGAGGGGCGACGAACACCCTAGCACCGGCCCTGCCTGCCGGGATACCCGTGTCGGTATTGTGACAGCCGGGATCCCGACTATCGGTATGCTGACTGCATACCAGTTATATGTAAGCAAGTTTTATGCTCCAAGTACACTTTTGCGAAATCTCTTGTGTTTGAAAGCTTATTTGCATGTTTTCCTCAGGGAAGTCCAGTGCCCTCCTACGTTCTAAACACATACTAGCAGGTTAGCTGACCTCTGATAACATTAACATCGGTGTGTTGGAGTGATAGGGGATTTAGAATGTAAGTTCTAACCTGGCCTTTTCGTGGCACTATATATCCAGCATTTCCCTTCACTAGTCTTGGAGATTGTGTATATTCTGTACAGCTAGGAGCGGCTCAGATTATTCTCCTGGCCGCTTGCCTTCATAATATCAACATTTGGAAGCAATGTTTAGACATGTGAGGAAGGGAAGATAGTCTGTGGCCGCGACCAATTACAAGGTTTTGATCTTTTTTGGTGAGATGGAAACTCAGGCATTTAAATACTGCCAAATTTGATAAACCCCAAGGAAGGAGTAGTGTGCAAGAGAAGTCACATAGAAATGCTGCAAGGGGATAAGGGGAGGAAAATGTAATATAAACTTGTTGTAAAGTCTGTACTTTTCCTGGTATGTCCAGTGAAAAGGCGTGTGTGTGTGTGTGTGTGTGTGTGTGTGTGTGTGTGTGTGTGTGTGTGTGTATATATATATATATATATATATTATATATACAATGCGTGTAAAAACAAGAGGGTACTTATCTAGCTTCTTACGTACTCTGAGTTTTTTTTATAGTACTGCAGAAGTTATTTTCATACTCTTTGTACAATGACATGGGGCACCAGTAATTAGAGTGATTCCATCTCCTTCATTGTCATACATTCCCGTTTACTCCTGTGGCAACACATTTTCCCTGCATATGTGTTGCTAGGTTCACACTGTCCGATTTTTATTTGCCGATTTTTGGGGGAAATTGTAGGCACCGATATCTTAGCTACACACTAAAAGTTTTTTTTTTTTTTTTTTTAAGTTACCGATTTTCTGCAACACCACACTGCATTTCTTATGTCCAACCTCAAGGAGGATGACAAAGTGACAGGAAAATATTGGAAATATGGGCAGATTATTGAGAATGCACACACACTGCTCAACGGCCCTCATTCCGAGTTGTTCGCTCGCTAGCTGCTTTTAGCAGCATTGCACACGCTAAGCCGCTGCCCTCTGGGAGTGTATCTTAGCTTAGCAGAATTGCGAACGAAAGATTCGCAGAATTGCGATTAGAAATTTCTTAGCAGTTTCTGAGTAGCTCCAGACTTACTCCTACACTGCGATCAGTTCAGTCAGTTTCGTTCCTGGTTTGACGTCACAAACACACCCAGCGTTCGCCCAGACTCTCCCGCGTTTTTCCCAGAAACGCAAGCGTTTTTTCACACACGCCCAGAAAACGGCCAGTTTCCGCCCAGAAACACCCACTTCCTGTCAATCACAGTACGATCACCAGAACGATGAAAAATCCTCGTTATGCCATGAGTAAAATACCTAACTTTTGTGTAAAATAACTAACCGCATGCGCTCTGCGAACCTTGCGCATGCGCAGTAAGCGACTAATCGCAATATAGCGAAAATCGGCAACGAGCGAACAACTCGGAATGACCACCTATATCGGGAGATTGTGTCCGAGATTTTTGGTTTGGGACAACATATCGCAAAATCAGTGTGTGGCCAAGATGTTCCATAATTATTGGCGAAACGCAGAAACAATCGTTCGTACACACTATATAATAAATCAGGCCAATGGGGGTAATTCCAAGTTGATCGCAGCAGGAAAATTTTTTAGCAGTTGGGCAAAACCATGTGCACTGCAGGGGGGGCAGATATAACATTTGCAGAGAGAGTTAGATTTGGGTGGGTTATTTTGTTTCTGTGCAGGGTAAATACTGGCTGCTTTATTTTTACGCTGCAATTTAGATTGCAGATTGAATTCACCCCACCCAAATCTAACTCTCTCTGCACATGTTATATCTGCCCCCCCTGCAGTGCACATGGTTTTGCCCAACTGCTAAAAAATTTCCTGCTGCGATCAACTTGGAATTACCCCCAATGTCCCAATTATTGGCAAATCGACCCAATAATTGTATAATGTGTACTTAACTCTCTCACAAGACTTATGGGGCCCACACACGGTGCTATTTGTGCTAGGTGCAATTTGAGCCTATACAATGTGTGCTATTTGAGCCTATACAATGTGTGCTAAACTTTAGCAAAGCAAATTTTGAAAAGATGGGGGTATTTTTCAGGGATATTGAATGGGAAGGTTTGTTTTTAGGAAAAAATACTACGGAGAAATGGGAGGTACTAAAATTCCTGCTAGCTAAAAATACACTCAAGTTTATTCCTATGAGCAGCAAAAAAAGGAATAAAAATCATAAACCGATGTGGCTTAACAAAAAGATTAAGGAACTTATGGGCAAGAAAAGGCGAGCATTTAAAAAATACAAATCTGACGGGGAAGCAGAGTCATTTCAGCACTATAAGGAATGTAACAAAATTTGCAAAAAGGAAATAAGAGCGGCTAAAGTAGAAACTAAAAAACTAGTAGCAAAGGAAAGCAAAGCGAATCCCAAAAAATTATTTAAATACATTAATAGCAAGAGATTAAAGAAGGAGAGTATAGGCCCTTTAAAAGACAAGTTGGGAGTCTTAAGCAAAAATGATAATGACATAGCGGACACACTAAATGAGTTTTTTTTTAACAGTATTCACTAGAGAGGACCCAATTCAGGGACTGACACACAATCTTAATAATGAGAATATCCCATTGATAGGTACTTATTTAAGCAAGGAAGTAGTCTGTGACCGATTAAAACATTTAAAGATTAATAAATCACCAGGGCCCGATGGTATTCACCCAAGGGTTCTAATGGAGCTTCACTCTGAACTGGCAATACCGCTATCTTTGATCTTTAAGGATTCAGTAATATCAGGTATGGTTCCCAAAGACTGACGTATAGCGGAAGTAGTGCCTATATTCAAAAAGGGAAGTAAAGCTGTACCAGGTAATTATAGACCAGTTAGTCTTACATCTATAGTGGGGAAAGTATTGGAAGGCATTCTAAGAGATAGTATTCAGAAGTTCCTTGAAGTCAATAAGGTCATTAAAAGGAATCAACATGGGTTTATGAAGGACATATCCTGTCAAACCAACTTACTTGGCTTTTATGAAACAGTAAGCGCAAACCTAGATCAGGGTAAACACGTGGATGTAATCTTTTTAGACTTTGCCAAAGTGTTCGATACTGTACCACACATGAGACTTATCTACAAGCTACAAGAATCAGGGCTAGGAAGCACAATATGCACTTGGGTCAAAAACTGGTTAGATAATAGGGAGCAGCGCGTTGTGGTTAATGGATCTTTTTCAACTTGGACTGAAGTGCTAAGTGGTGTGCCGCAAGGCTCAGTATTAGGACCGCTATTGTTCAATATTTTCATTAACGACCTAACAGAAGGTCTAGAGAGCATGGTGTCAATTTTTGCAGATGATACCAAATTGTGTAAGGCTATAAATACAGAGGAGGATGCCGAGTCTCTTCAGAACGACTTAGTTAAATTAGAAGCATGGGCAGCCAAATGGAGAATGCGCTTCAACACAGACAAGTGTAAGGTAATGCACTGTGGTAACAAGAACAAAAATTACACCTACCTACTAAATGGGGTAAAATTAGGGGATTCTGTACTGGAAAAGGACTTAGGTGTCCTCATAGATAGCAAGCTAAGCAGTAGTACCCAAAGTAGGACTGCAGCAAAGAAGGCTAATAAGATATTAGCATGCATAAAACGGGGTATTGATGCTAGGGACGAGAGTATTATACTCCCGTTATATAAATCACTAGTGAGGCCACACCTTGAATACTGTGTACAATTCTGGGCACCGTACTACAAAAAGGATATCCTGGAGCTAGAAAAGGTACAGAGGAGGGCGACCAAACTAATTAAGGGCATGGAGATGATGGAATACAAGGAAAGGCTTGAAAGACTAGGCATGTTTACATTGGAAAAGCGGAGACTAAGAGGGGATATGATCAACATCTACAAATATATAAGGGGACAATACACAGAGCTTGCGCGGGACCTGTTTTTGGTTAGATCAACACAGGGGACTCGTGGACATTCGCTCAGGTTAGAGGAGAGGAGATTCCACACAATACGGCGTAATGGCTTTTTCACGGTAAGGACAATACGTGTTTGGAATTCCCTGCCTGAGGGAGTTGTAATGGCGGAATCTGTCAACACCTTTAAGAATGGGTTAGATAAATAAGGATATCCAGGGTTATGGTGCATAGTCATGCATTATAGTTACTGTAAATAGGGATAAAATGCAACGGCTGACAGCAGCATCAGTCAGAAATTTTAGTCAAATCATCATGCATAGGAGACCACAAATAGGTTGAACTCGATGGACAATTGTCTTTTTTCAACCTCAGATACTATGTTACTATGTGATTTGGAGTGTACACACAGTGCTATTTGAACTACATGCTATGTGAACAACATCCGATTTTGAATACAATACAATGTACTAAGTGTGCTGTAGTACAAAAATACTTGCCTGCACATACTAATTTGCCTTGAGATATGGGGGGTAATTCAGACCTGATCGTAGCAGCAAAATCGTTAGCGATTAGCAGAACCGTGTGCACTGCAGGGCGGGGGGGGGGGGGGGTACAGATATAACATGTGCAGAGAGAGTTAGATTTGGGTGGGTTATATTGTTTTTGTGCAGGGTAAATACTGACTGCTTTATTTTTACACTGCAATTTAGATTTCAGCTTGAACACACCCCACCCAAATCTATCTCTCTCTGCACATGTTATATCTGCCCCCCCCCACCCCCCCCCACCCCCCACCCCCTGCAGTGCACATGGTTTTTCCCAACTGCTAACTAATTTGCTGCTATGATCAGGTCTGAATTACCCCCATGGAGTAGACGGGATCGCTCATCGCATCGCAAGGGACAATACACACGGTGCGATTTCAAGTATACACGATGCTGTTTGATCTAAAAAGATCAAATACCATGCGAGAATCGCAGCGTGTGTGGGCACCATTAAGTTGGGTACACACTTCACTTTAAGATTATCTGTACAATTTGGCTGGTTGGAAAGAAAATCAGGTAATGTATGGGATCAAATGACTATCAACCATTAGCTCCCAAACGCTGGTAAAGGGACAACAAATGTTGATCAAATGGATTAAACAACATTTTTGCCTGTTTTCCAGTGTTTGGGAGCAAATGGTAAATTGTCATTTGCTACCATAGATTACCAGATTTTCGGACCAGATAACCAGATTAGACAGATAATCTTAAAGTGTGTACCCAGCCTTCAGTACTCTTTGCTGCCAGACTTAAAATGGCCATACACATTAACATTATCTGTCCAAGCATCCAGCTAGTTGGGAGGTTTGAAGTAAAAATCTGGTAATGTAAGTGATCAAATGAAATTTGACCACTTGTTCCCCAATGCCAGAAAATATACAAAAATGGTTGTTCTCACAAATCGGTTAAAGAAAATGAATCTAACCATTTTGTCCATTTTCCAGTGTTTGCAAGCAAATGATCAATAGTCATTTGTTCCCATACATTACTATGGTACCACCCTCTTACCTATCTGCTCTGTTCTGTACATCCAAGAGCTGGCTGGGGCTTAGCTTGGGAAGTGAGCACACAGCACTGACCCATAGTACATGAGCAGCAGACCCATCCTTTAAGATGGTTTTAGGTACCATTTATAATAACAATTCTACTGAAGCAGAATGGAACGTATGCCAGTTTGTGTGATTTTTCAATCTCCATGCTCAGAGAGCCAGTGGACTGGAGCACACTTGCACCCTATTCAGACATATTTTGCATGCATCTCACCCTACAATCGGAGATGCGGAACTGGGCGTTCTCATGAAGGCAAAGTGCAATCTGGGATATGCAGAGCCGCAGTGTGGAGGTGCACCACTAGCAATTCTATGGGATGATGATGATGACCAGAGACAGTGTATACAGCTTTTCTGTTTAGTAAGAGTTATTGTACTTCCAACTTTGCACTAGCTCCAAAGTAGCTGAAGAGCAGCACGGATGGTGTAATGGTTAGCATTACTGTCTCACAGCACTCAAGTCATGTGTTCGATTCCCATCATGGCCCTAAATGTGTGGAGTTTGTTTATTCCCCCCCGTGCTTGTGTTGGTTTCCTCCAGGTACTCCGGTTTCCTCCTACACTCCAAAAATAAACTGGTAGGTTAATTGACTGATAACAAAATTAACCCTGTCATGAATGTGTGTGTGTACATGTGGTATTGAATATAGATTGTAAGCTCCATTGGGGCAGGGACTGATGTGAACAGGCAAATATACTCTGTAAAGCGCTGCAGAATATATGTGCACTATATAAATAACTGGTAATAAATAAAATGAATAAGAAGAGCCAAATACCTTTTATATGACTATATTTACACTATTTTTACACTACATAGTGTATTTCTTTGTTCTTGAAACTGCCATCATTCCAATTCTGCAACAAAAAAAGAAAAATTACTGAAAGATCATTATTGTACTGTATCAGTGACGTAACTCCCAGAGGCAATGGAGGCACCTGCCTCCGGGCTCCAAGCCTTGAAGGGGCACCTGCATGTACAGCAGCACCTGGGCGGTTCACAGCAGGATCCCAGTGTGACTGCTGCTTTTCCAGCGGAGCTCTGCGGTGCACCCACTGCTGCAGAGTTAATCGTTTCTGTCCCAGGAGCCCTGCTAACGCCTGCAATGGGGGACAGGACGCACCGCTGCTGCTGCACTGTGAGATAGGACCCGCCTGTGAACGCTGATTCTGCATGCTGCAGACGGCTGAATCTCGTGAGTTTGACTCTGACCCTCTGGGCATTGTCACACAGCTTAGCTGGAGGGCTGCCAATTTTGGGCTTAATTCAGATCTGATTGCTGGGCTGCGTTTTTTGCTGCCCTGCGATCAGATAGTTGCCGCCAACACGGGTAGGGGGAAATCGCTATGCAAGTGTGTGTGATCGCTTCTGTCGCACTAAGCTGCTCAAAAATCAGTTTGTGCAGTCTCTGCGCAGCCCAGGACTTACTCCTCCTGTGCGATTGAATCCTGCTACTCGACAATAGGCAAGCAGCTTGGTGAGAAGAGATCAACTGTTGGCGCAATTATTAAAAAATGGAAGAAATACAAGATCACTGACAATCTCCCTCGACCTGGGGCTCCGTGCAAGATCTCACCTCGTGGGGTATCAATGATCTTGAGAATGGTGAGGAATCAGCCCAGATCTACACGGGGGGACCTGGTCAATGACCTCAAAAGAGCTGGGACCACAGTCACAAAGGTTACCATTAGTAACACACTACGTCATCATGGATTGAAATCCTGCAGCACCCAAAAGGTCCCCCTGCTTAAGCCAGCACATGTCCAGGCCCATCTAAAGTTTGCCAGTGACCATCTGGATGATCCAGAGGAGGATTGGGAGAATGTAATGTGGTCAGATGAGAGCAAAATGTAACTTTTTGATATAAACTCCACTCGCCGTGTTTGGAGAGAGAAGAATGATGAATGGCATCCCAAGAACACCATACCCACTGTGAAGCATGGGGGTGGAAACATCATGCTTTGGGGCTGCTTTTCTGCAAAGGGGACAGGACGACTGATCCGTATTAAGGAGAGGATGAATGGGGCCATGTATCGTGATATTTTGGGCAAAAACCTCCTTACCTCAATAAGAGCATTGAAGATGGAACGTGGCTGGTCTTCCAGCATGACAATGACCCCAAACACACCGCCCGGGCAACTAAGGAGTGGCTCCGTAAGAAGCATTTCAAAGTCCTTGAGTGGCCTAGCCAGTCTCCAGACCTCAACCCAATAGAAAATCTGTGGAGGGAGTTGAAAGTCCGTGTTGCCCAGCGACAGCCCCAAAACATGATAGATCTAGAGAAGATCTGCATGGAAGAGTGGGCCAAAATACCTTCTACAGTGTGTGCAAACCTGGTCAAGAACTACAGGAAACGTTTGACCTCTGTAATTGCCAATCGAGGTTATATTACAAAGTATTGAGTTAAACTTTTTGATTGTCCAAATATGTATTTTCTGCAAGAATATACAAATAAATTGTTTAAAAATCATACAATGTGATTTCCTAGGGTTTTTTTTTCAGATTCTGTCTCTCACAGTTGAAGTGTACCTATGATGGAAATTACACACCTCTCATCTTTTTAAGTGGGTCAACTTGCACAATCGGTGGCTGTCCAAATACTTTTTTGCCCCACTGTGTGTATATATATATATATATATATATATATAAAATATTATTTGTGTGTGTTAATGTGTTCTTGATAGAGGTCGAAAGACTAAAACGTTGGACGACTTTACAGTCTATATGAGTCATTATTTTGAAAACTTGTGAGTTCTGCTAGTCACATTGTAAAAAACAAGCGCGCCTCCAAGTGTAATAATGTATCATTATCCTCCAACGTGTAATTAAAACATTAAAGTGGTCCAATATATAAAATAACTAAAGCTTATCTAATAAATCAATAAAACTTCAGGGATGACTTTCCACGTGCATAATCTTCTTTAATGGAGAACAATGATAAACCTAAAAGGACCTACAGTAGTGTAACCATTTACATATATAAAACAATCCAAAATAATAGGAAACATGAACAATAATCATAAACATTGCAGGCTTATCTCAATAATAGAGAGTATACTACTAGGCACTGGGTTTTATGGACTTTCCGTTTCAATGTTGTGGAAGTATTGATTTATGTTATATTTTATGAGAATTTATCACTGCTTAGCACAGTGTTTTTCAACCACTGTGCCGTAGCACACTAGTGTGCCCTGAGCAGTCTCCAGGTGTGCTGCCATAGAAGCACAGCCAACAGGAATGGACTGGGGACTAAAAGTGGCCCTGGAAAAATTTCTGGAAGTGGCATCACGTGGGCGGCACCAAATCAGCCATAGGCGGAGCCAACACAAAAGTGGGCAGGATAAATACATCACTATGGCCCAGATTAATCAAGCCTTGGAGAGTGACAAATTGTACAGTGATAAAGTACCAGCCAATCAGCTCCTAACTGCCATGTTACAGGCTGTGTTTAAAAAATGACAGGAGCTGATTGGTTGGTACTTTATCACCGTGCTATTTATCACTCTGCAAGGCTTGAAAAATCTGCGATTTAGATAGAATAAAATAGAATAACCAGAAGCAGCCCATAGTCATTGGATCCCAAAACTACACTTCACCATCCTGTGCTGTCAACTGTGATTGATACTGTCCTCATCCCTGAGCTGTGGGGAAGACTGAGTCCACCAATGTCCCTTTAGTGTTCCCTCCTTTTATTCCCCATTGTCCCTTTAGTGTTCCCTGCTTTTGGTCCCTATTGTCCCTTTCAGTGATCCCCACTTTTTACTTCCAATTGTCCCATTAGTGATCCCTCCTTTTAGTCTCTATTTCAGTGATCCCTCTTATAGTTCCCCCTGCCTGCAGAGCCCTGGGGCACTCACCCTGCTTCCCGATCTCGGCAATGTGCTTGGAGCTGTGGATCAGTACCATCTTGTAGATGTTGGTGACGTTCCTGCGCACCGTGAGTGCGGCTGGGCACCCAAGCAGCAGAACGTCCTCCTCCCTGGGCCTCTTGTTGTTCTCCTCATCAGCCTCCATCCAGTGTGGCCAGCCTCACTCGGATGTCCTCCAGCTCGGGGGCCCAAGAGGCCGCAGTAACCCCTCCACCCTGCATGGCATCAGCAGCAGTGGGACCACTGCATCAGTTACTCTTTACAGGGGCTGGGCAACTTGTCTTCTCCGCGCAGCAGGAGAGACATCACAGCGCTGAGCACTATGAGAGTGAGATGAGGGGAAGATGGGCATGTGGGAGGTGCAGCATCCGGCGTCATGGGTCAGCAAGGCAGTCTCCTATCAGGATGCATGGCACTGCCTGTACATTGTGCAGTGGCTGGCAGGGCAAGGTGGCGTGTGTCATACGTGCAGTGCGGAGGAGGTCTGAGCTTCTGATCTTGCGAGAGCAAGCTCAGAGCTCCTCCGCGCTGCATGTATATTGCGGACAGCCGCCGCTGTCAGTGTGAGTGGGCGGGGCACCACGTGCAACTGGGCTGAGAAGCCACATGCACCAGTCAGCGGCAGCCCCACGTCAGTCAAGCTTCCCGGCCAAATTCAGTGACACGTGTCTGTGAGCGGGGCAACAGTTGAGCTGCTGAACTGCACCCCTCATTCAGCACCCACTGTCCTACAGGCCTCCTGGCCGAGTTGTGAGTGACGTGCAGCTGTGGGCAGGACTACACACGCGACTGGGCGGAGCCACATGCAGCATTCGGCCCCAAATACGATCTGCCTCCCGGGAAACTTCACGGGATGTTACCCTCCAATCCATCGCTGACAGCCAGGCCCATCAGTGTTTTGCCGCTACTGAGGCCCTGGAACGATCAATAATGGTGGGTTGCAGAGCCAGTTCTAATTTTGGGCTCAGGCAGTGTTGGGCTCTTCTTGCTTTCTCAGATGTGGCTCAGGCGTTACCTATGGAGAAGCTGCGACATGGCGTCCTAGGACCTGCAACTGCACCATGCATCACCATTATATTTGAGTGTGCCTTGGCAATATTTAAATCTTGAGGTTGAAAATCTCTGGCTTAGCATATAGGTTACAACAGTAGGTGGCACTCAGGAGAAGGAAAGTAGGTTGAAGGAAATTCTTTAATGCATCAGCATCTTAAGCATGTTTCGGGCCTCTGTCCATCCCTGACGGTGGTTCAAAACGTGCGTAGGATGTTGATGCATTAAAGACTTTCCTTCGCAATATTGAACAGTCTCCTACGTGCCACCTATTGTTGAATTTACATATGGTTGAAAGAGACCAAGGAGGGCACTGGAGAAAATTGAATGACTGATTGTTCAGGTGGATGCTGTGTGCATGCTGCATATATGTATTGCATATATACGGTATATATTTCCTCATTCATCTAACCTTAGTACGCCATGCAGCGCGAGTGAGCTGCCATGATCCAGCAACACTGCTTGCACTGAGCATCTTTTATCCTGAGGATTACTCTTAGATGACCGATGTTCACACAGATGATCCAATGCTATGTCTATGGATGCAGCAGTAGATCAGGGAAGCCAGCATGGGAAATGTCTATTCACACAAGACGCCTAATGTGGCATTAGCATTTTATCCCACAGCCGTAGTGTACATAGACGCAGGGGCTGTGTAAACGGCGTCCATCTCTGAATTAGGCCCTCTATCATCCCTTGTTCATTCCCTGTTATACTTCTTGATATTCTCTCTTGTTCCTTTGAAGAATGTTATGGAATGATGTTTCTTTTGTGTGTGTGTGTGTGTGTGTGTGTGTGTGTGTGTGTGTGTGTGTGTGTGTGTGTGTGTGTGTGTGTAAAATAAATAGGATATACAAATATTTTACTTGCATATGTAAAAGAACAATTCAATATATGCTTTTTAACTATAATTTTTTTTAATACAATAAGTTTTTTTTCATATTTAATTAAACAGTGATAGTGATAATTCTGTTAAACTGATTCACTACAGAAAAAGTGAAGATTACATATGTTAATGTTCACTTTCATTCAGTATTCTATATTAGGTAGCACAGACCTTTGGGGGTCATTCTGACCCGTTTACTCGCTGCTTTTTATCGCAGCCGAGTGAACTGGTCCCCACTGCGCATGCACCGGCGCCTTAGTGCGCCGGTGCATGCCAGACAGCCGAAGGCCGTAGCAGGGCTGCGATCGCCTCTGCCTGATTGACAGGCAGAGGCGGTCGCTGGGCGGGAGGGGGTGGAACGGCGGCGTTTGGCCGCCATTTCGTGGGCGCGGTCCGGCCAACGCAGGCGTAGCCGGACCGTGCGGGGGGCGGCCGCAGCCGCTGCGTGACGTCACACGCAGCCGCTGCGGGACGGGGAGCGACGAGTAGCTCCCGGCCAGCACGCTAAAGCTGCGCTGGTCAGGAGCTACTCATGAAGTGCAAAGACATCGTCGCTGTGCGATGCTTTTGCACTTCTGCGGGGGGCCGGCACTGACATGCGGGGCGGGATAGCCCTGTGCTGGGCGTCCCCCCACATGTCAGTGTGAATGATCGTAGCTGTGCTAATTTTAGCACAGCTACGATCATCTCGGAATGACCCCCTTTGTTCCATTCTATACACAGGACTGTGTCATTCATGTTGTACTGAGCAGACATACTGAGTATCTAAAAGGACCATATTGCTTTGAATGCAGGCTATATGCAGTGTTGGCAGTACTTAGCGTAAGACAAAGACAGGGCTTGGTTCCAGTGATATTAAACATTTAATCATGTAACCAACTCAGGATTTACTTGAAAGTTTCAAACACTGCTGCACATATTATAACTAAAAGGAAAAACTCTCTCTCGCTACATGTTTATCAGCAGAAGTAGGATTAAGTGTTGCTCACGGGTACATTGTTGAGTTCAATAGGGAGGAGAATATGCAACTTTATTTTGCTGTTTTATTGACTAGACTACAGAAAAAAATCCAAATTTGGGCACATGCACTGTCTGGAGGTCTGTAACGCAACTCTTGGGCAGCAGGAGGGGTGAGCTGGAACAGTCTTCTGCAGAGAGCTAGCCTGTGGTCTTGTTGGTAAGATAGATGTTACTACTGATTTATGCAGCCTATTAATCCCTGACATATATACATTAATTACTTCACATGGATATATTTGAATAAGGTGCTCTGAGGTAATATCTAAATTGTGTTAAGATAGTGTATTTTGGGAGGAAAGAAAAAAGGTTTCAAAATTGTACAGTCCTTTGTTAGCTAATAACATCTGTGTAAGTCTGTGGTTTCCAGTGTGATCTCTTCCCTTGATAGGCAAATGGTGAAAAGTCCTCAAATCTAGTGCCCTATACTGGTGTTCCTCCTGGTAGTGTTTCCTTCACTTACTGATGACGGCAAAAGACACAGACAAATACACGGCTGTATCTGACTGGAATCAGGCCCATATTGTCTAGTAAAGCACCACATAGTAAATATACTGACCAATCACATTGGTCTCACATTTGCGATTTTATGCAAATGCTGCTACAAAAGCCCTTAATTCGTATGTCTGAATGTGCAAGGACTGAGATACTCGCTTTCAGCATCCTCATCTACTGAAATACAGAACTTACACCTGCAATACGCACTGTGGGCCTAATACATGCTTGTGCGCCGATGTTCATGTAACAGAGTGATTATCTGGAAATTGCGCTCTCTGCGGGATTGCAGCTGCACCCTCACGCATGCGCATTGCGATCGCAGGACATGCGTGAGGGTTCAGCTGCAATCCCGCTCGCACTGAGAACTTTGTCGCAGAGTGATTGACAGGAAGTGGCCATTTGGAGGTGGTAACGGGGAATGTAAGAGGAGTTGTTTGAGAAACACAGATGTGTCATGGCTGTTTTTAGAGCGTGTATCTTCAGATGGCTGCGTGATCGTGTGTGCAAATACATGACTTCTGAGTCGCTACTGCTGCGGCCCGTCTGCTTAGCCATAGACCAACCTGTAGCTTCAATGTTCTCTGTAATTGTGTATAGTCTGCTAAAGTGTACGCAATTGCGATTATGGAGGCCAATCCCGGGTATCGGGATTGAAAAATGACCACTTCCGGGATTCCCAGAATACCCAGGTTTGATTTGTTGTTTTTAAATTTTAATTCTTCAATGTCTGGCGGTGAGGTTCCACTTGCTGAGGGCAGTACGGCACGGTGAGGTCCGGGCAGTGGGCGCGGATGGTGTCAGGCTGCACAGTGTGACCTCTAACATCACGTAGCAGGTCACACTGCGCAGTGCGCACAGCCGGGGCAGGGGGAGCTGGGCAGCGTCTGAGCCTGCTGAAGATGCTCAACACTGCTCGGCATTGAAAAAAGAAAAAAAGGTGCAGGCTAATCCCGAAATCCCTGGGATTGGAAGCTCTAACCCGGATTCTATCCCGGCTAATTTTTGGCCAAAATCCCGGGATCCTGCTGATCTCGATCCCTGGATTGGCCACACTAATTGCAATTTAGCTTGCAATGACTTCGGTGGGCGTCTCCTTTCATTCCTGGGTGGCAGCTTCACTTGCTAATAGCAGCTCCGTAGCCTAGAGCAGAGGTTCCCAAACTGTGTGCCGTGGCTCACTGGTGGGGTGCCTCGGGACACTTGCAGGGGTGCCCTGGGTTGGTGGTCCAGGACCAATTCAAATTATTAATCGTCAATATAATAGGCAAAACCAGTGCTGGTGGCTGCTAGTCATAAAATATGTGGCCAAACAGAAACAAATCTTGTCCCTCACCACACAACTGACCCTGAGGATGACATATAAACGCGATCTACTTAATGTAATATTTCTTTCTAAATTTATCAATAAGACATTTTTGGCCTAGGGGTGCCGTGAAAAAAATTCTGATATTCTAGGGCGCCGTGATTCAAAAAAGTTTGGAAACCACTGGCCTAGAGAATCACATTTGCATTTGTATTTGCGTACAAACATAAAATAGGCCATATAAGCACCTACCTGTCTTTTCTTTTTAATCTATACAGTATAGAATTTGTTTTGCTTGAGACAGGGTCAAGTAGACCCGAAACTTTGCATATTTCTAATAAACCACAGGGTTTATGCATCAATTTGGATTAGAGCCACGTCTATCACTAAATATATATATATTATATATATGTGTGTGTGTATATGTGTATATGTATGTATATATATATATATATACAGATGGTGTAATGGTTAGCATTACTGCCTCACAGCACTGAGGTCATGGGTTCAATTCCCACCATGGTCCTAACTGTGTGGAGTTTGTATGTTCTCCCCGTACTTGCGTGGGTTTCCTCCGGATACTCCGGTTTCCTCCCACAATCCAAAAATATACTGGAAGGTTAATTGGCTCCCAACAAAAATAAACCCTAGTGTGAATGTGTGTGTGTGTGTGTGTGTGTGTGTGTGTGTGTGTGTATGTGGTAGGGAATATAGATTGTAAGCTCCACTGGGGCAGGGACTGATGGATGGAGGGATATTCTCTGTAGAGCACTGCGGAATATGTGTGCGCTATATAAATAACTGGTAGTAATAATGATAATATATATATACAAACACACACACACTACAATCACTGAAATGTAGGTTGCAGTACTGTATATAGCGCAGCTACTGCTAGTGTAAACAAAACAGAAAAGGAAACTGAGAACTGAGTCTGGCAGAGCGATTCTCATGCTTTCCCTTTGCTCTCCCGCCTGCTCAGACTTCGCTCTCTAGGGATGATGTATTTTCCCATCTCTATGTTTCCCTCCAAACCATATTTGCACAAACCCGCATGCTTGGGTCAACCAGCAAATGTATTTTAAGTCTCAGAACTTAAAGTGCAAGCTGCTTTTTTTTTTTTTTTTATACAAGCGGAAACATAAAACCATTCAGTGGTGCCAAAGAAAACAAGAGAAAACTCTTTCCCCACACAGCGCTCATAAATGCAAATCATGAATAACTATGTGATGTATGCGGTGAGTAAGTGATGCTTCAGGACTCCACAGAAATGACTGCAGAGTGTGGAAAGGGCATAACCTGCTACACGGCTGTATAGAAAATATTCATTTTGTGATAAGTAGTGTTTGTTGTTGCCATGCACCTCTGGGGGTGATTTGAGAACAGATTCCAAGTGGCTATAGCTGCGTACACACTACACGATGTGTGTACCCAGCAACATCGCAGGTTACGGACCTGAGGCGGAGGGGGGTGCAGTGGGGTTTCGGCAAGAGCAATGGTGAATGCAGCATGGTCCTTGCTAGCGATGTCTTCCATCGGCCCTTCATGCAGGGCCGATGGAGGATGCCACTGAGCATGCTTTGCCATCGACATATTGAGTACACACTTGACGATTTGAACAATGTTTTGTTCTGATCCATCAGAATCAGGCACATCGTTCACAATATTGTCTAGTGTGTACAAAGCATCAGAACGGAATTTGGACATGGCTGACTGTTGAAACATCTGTAACCTGGACAGTTAGTGTGCCTTGAGGACCGGGGGTTGGGAGTTCCTGCCTTAAACTAAATAAGTGCAGGTGGTGGACCCAGGTGCAAAAAAATGCTTTGGGACTTCTTTCCTTCTAGGACCCACACTAAAGGCCTGATTCAGACTTGGACGATATTGCACAGCCGCATGTAATGGCCGGCACTGTGGCAGCAGTACACTAATGTATTATTCCGATTAGTAACTGGCTGGTCTGCATGATACCGATGGCTGTAGGCCCGTTCATAGTGGCAGAAACCAGTGCAATGCAGTATCTGCACCGACGCTAGTTCCGCCACTGCATTACATGGAGCTGTTTTCTTCATTTTAATTTAATCACAGCCTGATCAATGGGAAACTTGGTGTTAAAATATTTACACAGGAAAGAGCAGTTTCCTATAATAAAATGATAAAGCTGCCATCGTAATAAAGAATAAACTATATGTTCAGCTAGCATTACCTTGGAACGTTGTAATCCATCAATATTTCATAAAATCCACAGATGCATTCCTGTATAAATGAACCAATGTTTAAAATGAAGACAGATAGGATACAAAAAATAATATGACATTTATTATAGAATGATAAAAATACTGAAAAATGGGGCATTGCAATTGCATGTAAATACACGAATAATAATAAAATTAAAAAAAACGACATATGTATGAATCCCGGACTTCAGAATTTTAAATCTTAGGACTAGAACTCTCACAATCAGTCACTGATACCAATAAAGCAGCAAGGTATTGTCCAAATTTGGAGTGATAGATGTCTAAAGCAGCCCTTTTAGCACTGTATTGCAAAGATGGAAAGTTGTATTCCACTAGGTATTCATATACTGCAGGCATTGTGGTTCAGGTGGAGAGTTGGCAGGGTCTACATAAAACAGATCAAAACTCAGTCCATATCAGGATCCAAAGGTGAAGGATGTGGCACAGTCCAAATGAATGGCAGGGCTTTGGTGGATCACTTAATTCGTTTCCCTGGACCAGGTCACCCAGCTTTATCAGAAGTCCCTGCATTATTGGCTACAACCAATGTTCAAGGATGAAGGGAAATATATATATGATGAGGTATGGCATTGCAGACAATAGCGAAAGCTTGCTCAGGGTATATCCCCAATCTCAATCCAGGGGTTTCTCTCTCACCCAAGCAAAATACAGTTCAAATGCAAGAGCTGACACGACATCTTCTTATATAAAACAACGGCAACCTATGGAGCTAAGATCAGCAGTGTATGCCACAGCTTAATTCACACTGTTCTGCCACTTGCTTATCTTAACCTTCTGACACACATCTGCTCCTCTTAATAGGCCAGGCCTGTGCTCCTGAGCAGAAACCTACTTGGTGAAACTGTCCTGATTACCTATAATAACCTGCATTGCTCCCAAGACCTAAGACTGGAACTTCTGCTGGAAATAGTACACAGAGGTCAAGATCTCCATTTCTCCTCAAGCAACGCTGTTTTGCAGGCTATGTACGTCCCTCAGAGGATCCTGTAAGCCTCCAAACTTAACTCCGCACAGCCTCAACTGCTCCAGACTTCACCTTCCCTAGAAAATTAGATCTCCCGAAATGCCTTCCCTGCTGCAGGAAAGATATGGAACAGAACGAGCGATTTTGTACAAATCGTTTGTGGTTTTTCACATCCAATGTATCGTCAATCATCAGTCGTTCTAGTGTGTGGGCACCTTAAGTTTAATTTAATCACTAAGATAACACTGAACACATCGCTGCAAACATCTTACAGCAAGGCTTGCTAATATTCAAAATAAAATATTTAAATCTAATGCTCTACATAATTTGTAATTGTGAAGAATATTCCATAATTCAGTATCCTAATTCTCATAAAGCCACAAGCACATTCTTAAAAATAACCTTTTGGCAGATGCAATAATGTGGCTTGGTTCTCCATTCCAAGAGGTTAATTAGTAATTTCCCGGGACTTTACAGCTGCCACTATGCAGAAATATTCAATGAAAGGAAAAACAAAAAATAGGTACCCTGGAGGTATGGCAGGACTTCACCCACCAAGAAAGGCAGGGCCTTCCTTTCAGTGCTCATCCATCACCTCAGGCACCTACAGAAGCAGCCATGGTGATAAAAGGTGACATTCTCAACTTACATGAGTTAATTAAAGATATAAAAAAAAGAAGAAGAAAATAATATATTGCCATGGATATAAAGAAGGGCAGTGGCACAGCTCAGAAATGAAGCTTTTTGTAATCTTATTTGTAAATGCATTTGTTGCTGGAATGGAATTGCATAAGGATTTGAAAGTAAGGCTGACTGAGTAATTGATTTTATACATCATATTTTTAAAGAAAAGGTTGAATACCCTGAAAAATTGAGAAAGAGGCAACATTCAGTAATATTTGAAGACTCTAAAAATTGAGAAAGAGGCAACATTCAGTAGTATTTTTTACTTTTAATATCATTGTCATTTTGCATTTCAGGCATAAACACGCTGAGAAGCAGCAACTTGCAGAAACCACCCATTAGTAAATTCACCAATCAGGTTCATAACAATTTTAAATCTGTGCTGGTAACCTGCAAGTAGGGCTATAACTAGGGTGGTGCAGACAGTGCATTGCATGCAGCGTATTTGAGCTTTGGGAGCTCCATCCGCAGCCACCCCCATAGCCCATCTTGGAATGTGTTGGACAGCTGCAGCGCTGTCCGTTGTAGACATGACAGCCAGCAGTGCATTTCTCCTGTGTGCTCCCACTCCTGCTGTATATGTGCAGTGTTAATGCGGAACTTCCTGGTCTCAGAGCTGGTTGCCGGTGCTGAGGACATGAGCAGTAATGTGAGTTAGTTGTGGGAATGGAGACTTACACACACACTCTTTTCCTGCAGGGTCCACAGGGTATCCACAGGATACATTGGATTATGGTGGAGCGATAGCGGATTTTCACCAAACGGTCAAAGCTTTTCAGCCTCCCAGCATGCAACGGGTCCGTCCATATATCCCTGCCTCCTGGCTCAGGCAAATCAGTTTTTTGTTTGGTGCGGCAGAAAGCCGGACCGTGGTCAGAGGGTTGCTGTTTTCTAGCAGCCATAAGCTTTCTTATTTTATTTTTATAGTCTTACTATTTTTTCTGAGTGTTCTTGCTAAAAAGCATCTTATACGTACCTTAGAAAGAGTCGCTCCAACAACTCCCCGCCGGGTCACGACAACGCTCACCCATGAGTACAGTGCTGTTTCGGCGGCCGTCTGTGTCTGATATACTAGAAGGTCCAGCAGACGTTACCAGGCTGTGGCCGGGGCATGGGAAGAAGGTAAGGCATCGGTTCCGCTTAGAGGGGGAACGTGGACACAGCCACACTGTTTTGGGAGGAGACTACCAAACAGTCACTGATGCGGCTGCCACCGAGAGTGCTAGGCCTTAGGGATCATAGGCTTCAGGGGTAGCTTGAGGCCGCGATCCCTAGGGTTGATGTCAGCAGTAAGGAGTCAGCCGCTCCCCTGGTTGCCCCTCCCCCTGGTTCATGACCAGTTTCCTCTGAGTCTCCCGCCATGAACTGTTTTTACAGCTTCCGTCTGAGACGCTGTGTACTCGGGACCCAGTCGCAGCGTAGGCGGCTGTGTGACTGGTGCGTCAGTGTTCCCTTGGGCGTCTGTGTTCACTATAGGTTCACGGAGTGATTGTGTACACTATTAGCGTCTGGATCCACTCAGTGTTCGCAAACGTATTGATCGGTCCTGGAAGCGGGGTGAGTCTCCCTGTATCCCACTCTACTGATCCGGGTAAGCACTAAGTCTCTATCTACCTTTGAGTACGAATAGTTAGATAAGTGCCTGATGCATATGAGTCTGATAACTATTGCTGTGGTTTTCTTTTGCTGTGCAACTGAATACGTTTAAAACTCCTATATAAGGTAATGCAGTAATATGTTTCTCCTACATACTTGAAATGTATTTGTAGTTGATTATGTGTTCATATTGCTTATTGTACTAATGTATAACCTGTGCTGCTAGTGTGATTGCTGATTTTGCTATAATTTCGTCAGTTTTTAAAATTGTGTATTCCGATCCTAAATGCTGGTGCAAAGCAGGTTAGGGTCGGATTGTATGTCACTTTAACAAATTTCAACGTGATTACAGTCACAAATTGTGTAATAACACTGTAAAGGTGTTTGATTTATTTATCATGTCTAAGAGCGGCAAGGGTGAGGAAAATACAATTTCCACAGCAGCACCAACATTTATTTCATGTTGTCTTCCAAAGCTAGGTTAACCTATCAGGACTGGTTATGTGCAAAACGGTTTTGTTGTCTCCAAAGCCTATGAAATAACAGAGGCAGGCACAGGTTCTGGTTGATCCTTCATGAGCTACTTTGCACAGAAATTATCCAATGTAGCTGAGCAGATAGTGCCAGCTTTTATACCAGCGATAGGTTATCCTATTAACTCTTACATGCAAATTCATTCTGAGGTTATCCACCTAGGGAATAGCAGCCTCTTAACAAAGGCAGGCTGAAAGGCCGGTGGTAAGTAAATCACATAGACATGATACAACATCTTCACAGTCTACACGCTTAGATGAGAGTTCGTCGGAGGATGAGCACTCATTGTCCTTAAGCAGCTCAGTGGACATACCTGAGCTAATTAGTGCTATGTAAGCCATTCTATCCTCAGAAGCAGCAGAGCCTGTGTTAGAAACTAAGGCAACTGTGTTTAAACGTCCCAAAATAGCTGATGGAAATTATGTTGGGTTACACCCAGTAGGAAGTTAGAATTCTAAGAAATGAAATTCCAATTATCCTCGTCCAGCTGGGGACTGTTTAAAAAATAAGGGTGGCTCCCAAAGTAGATTTGCAGGTCTTAGATTGGTACGAAAATCTACATTATATTTGTTTTCAATATAAATAAATGATGTCACGGATAGGAGACTCAATGGTTTTCTAAGGACCATTTTTTCTTTTGTCTGGGACAATCGTTAGACCAGCCTTGGCTTCAGCTTAGATAGCGTAAGCAGTGACAGCCTGGGCTGATGCATTGATAGGGGATCTTTCAATGGCATCTAGAGAGCAAAAATTCAATATTGCATATCAAACAGACAGCAATAAGCGGACCTGGATATGGGTACAATTGCCTCTCAGACAGCAGCTGCAGCAGTAGCAGCTCACAGAACAGGTTGGCTATTGTCAAAGTCAGAAAAATGTCTCAATGCACGTTGCCATATTTGCACCGCACACTGGTCCGTGCTGCGCATGCGTACGCTCTCCCGTGGAAGCGCATACCCGCAATAGCGTGCACTCGCACGCGCAGTATGCGCATTTACGGTAGAGTTTATGTGATCGTAGCGTGCGACTCATTCGTTACAAAAGTTCACAATTAATGTAGTTTATAGATCATGTTCCCCTCAATAGTTTCTGTAAGTTTGGTTAAAGTACAATGTCCCAGAGCTGAGGAATCCCTCCTTATATCGTACGAAGGGTCTAACAGGAATTATACAGCAGTGTTTGGTACCCATCGGAAGGGTATTTAATTAGCAATATTCCGGTGTTGGTTTGGAGCGTATTAATCGCTCGTGCGAATAGTTATGGACATAAGAAGTTTATGTCCATTTCTATGATTTGCACATACTCAGGTATGCGGCGGGAAACCCAGTTTCCCACCCACCTGAGCTGTTGGAAATCGTCACAGCCCACCTGTATGAATCACCCTATGACCTTTTGTTATGATGCAGGGCCGAATTCCTTCGGCCAATGGACAATGGGATTGTAGGACCAGGAGATTGCATTGTGTGTGGAGCATAAATAGGCAGGCCGACCACATCCAGCTCTCACTCTCTCATCAACGGTTATCTGCTGATAATCGGGAGCTGGATATCGAGGCGCTGGCGATCATACCCTTTGTGCGTAAGTTCTCTCCATAATCATCGTCTTTCTGCGAGCCAATCTCTCTCTCTCTCTCTCTATCTCTCTCTCTCCTCTTTTTCCCTTAAATACCTTATAGTATTATAGTATTGTATCGTATTGCATTTAGGTCAGTGTAGTATTGTCTTTTTGTATTTATTGTTTAGTTCTGTGGTTAGGAAGTCTCTGTTATATTGTAGTGTATCATATGTACTGTTATCCCCTTTTACAAGTATATTAGACATAATACAGTTAATAGGCCTTGGAAACCTAAACCAGTATCTGTGTATTTACTATAGTGTTAAGTGTTCACTTGAGCGTCGGTGACGCTCAAACAGCTTTGTAGATAGTCAGGTTACACAAGGTTGCATTTACACCCTGTATTCACATTAAGGTATTCTGTGTGTTTCATCGGTATAAGGTTTAACATAAAGGTATAGTGTTGTGAGCGTCTGCATCGCTGGTGACCTCCTCGTGGTCTCTAGCGTACGCTACGTTACAGCGAATCTTTCCCCTAGACATAACCAATAACGTGTCCTGTGATCACTGGGCCGTGAGCGAACGTGACGCTTGAGCGTCTCGCCTACGGCTGAGCGATCGCTACGCAGATAGCGTACCATTACGGTACTTCTTAAGTAAACAGCGTACAGTGTTCTTAGCTTCATAAGGGTTGTTTACACGACAAAGGAATTTAGCATTGTCAATTGCGGGCTCGTCCGGTCCTTTTCACATCTGCACTAGGTAGATCAGCAGACATTATCCCTCCAGCAAAGGGTGGGAGGTTATCTCGCAGTTGCTGACGGGATAAGCGTCTGCTTCGCTTAGGTAAAGAGTGCTGAAGGAACCCGGTAACCGGAAGTAAGAACAAAACGCTTGTGTCTTTTAAAACTGTTTATTTTTCTTTTGTCTTGCGTACGCATACATTTATCTGCATTTCTTTTTCAAATTTCGTATATCACTATTCCTGTTTGCCAATTTTTTATAGTTGATAGAAAGTGCTAAAAAGAGATTTGCTGTTATTTAAAAGTAGAGGTAATAGTTAAAGTATAGAACAAACACACGGTTTGTCTGAGATACAAGGCAGTCAGTGTGGATTGCGGTAGATGATCAGGGATCATCTACATTGATAAATAAATATATTGTGTTACGGTGGATCCTTTGCATTGCGTACACGTGTCGCTAACAAAGACTAGCGTACGCAATCCAAAAGGCAGACGCACGCAGCGTTCATTACGCAACGTAGCGTCTGGTTACGCCCACGTAGCCCAAGTCACGAAAAGCGATAATTAGCGCAAAGCGATAATTAGCGCAAAAGCGATAAGTAACGCACAGCGGTAGATAACGCGACGCGGTAAATAACGCAAATCTATTTTTTGGAAAATCTGAAATTTAGTTTAACAGATCCTGCTCCTAATTGGTAACACTTTTGGCCTGAAGACAATTTCTGCGCAGAAATAGATATAGAAACAAAGTGTACATGTGTTGAGTGAGTGTGTTTGTATACAAAAGTTTATATAACTTTAAGGTGGAACCAAAAGGAAAGTCGGGTACTCGTCAAGGGACATACGTGTAAGTGACATATACGGTGGCCAGGGAGGCATCCCTGGTTAAATAATATTTGAGCATTAGAGTATAGCGGACCATAAGGAACAAGACCAGGAGGTCATAAGGAACAAGACCAGGAGGTCGTAAGGTAAAAGGTCCGCTATAAAAGTCCAGTGGCACAACGCCTGGGGTGTTGGTGCAGAACCCATATAGGCCATAAGCTCTTGCTGAAGGAATCGCGGCCGGAAACATCGATTCCATTGATCTTTCAGTACATGACAAGTAGTGCTCGTGTACTGAACGATTGGACCACACGTAATTGTGTGCAGTAGTTAGTAATCTGACCTAAATACCATTAGAGTAAAGTGGTCACAAACGCTATTTGTACATTCTGACGTGATTTGTGTAATTTTTTATTTTTGGAAGGGAAGTTCGCTGGTCACTCAGGAACTATCTAACAACCCCAACTTTACTGGAAAGAGTAAGTGTCCTGCGGGTAACCCTCATATGTTCCAGTAAACTGAAGGTTCCATAGGGGCCCTGTATCGAGTACGCTGGCATCATAACGGTGTTTACAGGTCGTATTGGTCGAGGTGGGCGAGTGAGTGGGGTACTCGGTAAACCGCCACCGCCGGCCTACTGTGGAGTAATTTGGTTGTCTGTAAAGGCTTGCTGAAAACCTTGATACAGAAAATCCAAGGAGGACTAAGCAACACCTACAGACTATGGGGGCCAGTTGCTCAGGTAGGGGGCGATCAACCCTGGTTCAGGTTGATTCTGTGAACCGACCAGTTGGGTCGGCACGATATGTAATGTGTGAAAAATATGGAATTCACACCGAATCTTTATGTGATGAATGGGAGAGAATGACTGTACAAGACAGGGACAAGTTCCCAAGAATAGGTAGCTTCAGTCCAGAGGTGTTACAAAATTTAAGGAGGAGGATATGTCTCGTAAAATCAGCAAAGAGACGAATTCAGCATCATGATTATTTACAGTTATGGCACCAGGAAGGTGAGATACAGAGAGGTTTGGCTCTGGCGGCGGGATCTGGGGCAGTCAGGAAGTTGATTGCCACAGCTCCTCCTCCACCATACATTGCAGGAGAGAGGTTGATTGCGGAGAGAAACGCACAGGGTTGTAAAACACAATCTCTTAGTAACACTGTAAATGTTAATGATGTTAACCAAATAACTCATGCAAGTATTAACCCGTGCAAGATGTACCCTGTTTTGAACCTTCCTCAGGAGTGTGATCAAGAAGACGATTCAGCAACAATTTCAGCTCTCTCTCTTGCAGCCACCATAGCAGAGACCACAGTAGGCACAGCGACACCCACGAGATTAGTGAAAGCCCCTAGCGGAGGGATAGGTGAGGTCGTGTCAACGGGTAAGTACGGCACCATGCACTACACTGAAACAATTGTACCACAACAAGCTGTAGAATCTACACAGGAAGAGGCTGTTAGAATTGCTCCTGTAAGGGTAATAGCAGTTCCCAATGGAAAAACAGATGTGTCTGGAGCCACTCCCATAAGGAACATTGCCATGTACACTCCATTTTCCAGAATGGAATTAAGAACAATAGTGTCCGAATTTCCTGACCCCAGGAAGGATTTAGTTGCTAGCCAAAAATACATCAGGGATTTAGGTAACACGGTAGAACCCAACAACAAGGATTGGCAGATACTGCTAAGAGCTTGTTTACCTTCCAATGTTGATGCAACTCAGTTTTTAGCTGATTGTGCATTGGATAAAGATGTACCGCTTACAGACGTGTACAATAAGGATAATGTAAAAAGGATAAATTTACAGCTAAAAGAGTATTTCCCAGCCGTTGTTAAATGGAATAAAATATTTTCCATTAAGCAAAAGGAGTCCGAAACGGCAATAGAATATTTTCACCGGGCACTATTAGAAATGGCAAAGTACACTGGTATAGAAGACATAAAGACCAACCCAAACCATCGAGAAGTAGCAGTATCTGTACTGATGGATGGTTTGAAAGAAACATTAAAAGCTAGGGTACAGACCACGCAGCCATGTTGGCGAGGTCTGTCAGTGTCCACCTTGAGAGAGGCTGCTATTGATCACGACAGAAATATCACTAGGCACAGGGAGTCGCAAAGTGATAAGTTGATGTCCGTAAGTATACAGGCGCTGACCACAAGGCAGCCTGCGTATGTACCACCGAATCCTGTGGGTAAGGCAAGTGTAATAACATGTTTTTCTTGTAACAAACCAGGACATTTTGCACGAGACTGTAGAGTAAGAAATGTACAAAGATCTTTTCAACCCCCTAGACAACAACACCACACACGACATTGGGAGCAGGGTCCACAGAGGCGGAGTTTCGAGCCACATACAGGGGAAACAAAAAGATATCCCCCAAACAGAGATTGGCATGCCTCTGGTAGTTCCCAGCTAACTCCCTCACAAGTAGTTGCTGCCAGCGGGATTCAGGGAGGTCAGCATACCCAATAGGGGTGTGGCCATACCTGTAATCTGCAACCAGTTAAATTGATTGCCAGTCTTGGAAGCGAACCAGAGATTGCAATCAATGTAGCCGGTAAAACTTTAAACTTTCTTGTAGACACAGGGGCGGCCAAGTCAGTGATCAATTCGACAGTGGGCATGAGAACCACTGGTAGGACAGTTCCAGCCATAGGAGTAACAGGAGTAGTCCAGCACTACCCTGTTAGCAAACCAGCCGAGATTACAATAGGGCCTTTGCATACCAAGCATTCCTTTTTGCTGGCTGCATCGGCACCGACCAATCTCCTGGGAAGAGACTTACTATGTAAAATGGGTTGCGTCATTTATTGTACTCCTGAAGGTGTATTCTTGGACATCCCTGAGAATCACGCTCAGGAAGTACGAGACATGTTAGACTCCCCATCAAAATTAATGTCACATTCCATTATGACAAATAGGAATCCATCCCAAATAGAAGAGATGACATCTCAGATACCAGAGTCGCTTTGGACAAAAGATGGACAGGACACTGGATTAATGGCAAACGTAGCTCCAGTAGTAGTACAAGTAAAAGATGGTAGGATAGCTCCAAAAATCCCACAGTATCCTCTGAAGCCAGAGGTGGAGTTAGGAGTTTTCCCGGTAATAGAGCGCTTGCTACAACAGGGCATTCTAGTAAGAACGTCCAGCACAGCAAATAGTCCCATCTTCCCTGTTAAGAAGAGTGGGGGGAGGGGTTACAGGCTAGTGCAGGATCTAAGGGGGATTAACAAAATAGTCGAGAGTCAGTTCCCCGTAGTGCCTAATCCAGCTGTCATCCTAATGCAAATTCCTCCCACTGCCAAATTTTTCACTGTTATTGACCTCTGCTCCGCTTTCTTTTCGGTACCTCTGCACCCTGACAGCCAATATTTGTTTGCATTCACATACAGAGGAGTCCAATACACGTGGACTCGGTTACCCCAAGGTTTCATAGATAGTCCAAGTATATTTTCTCAGGCTTTGCATGATTGTTTACAGTCTTTCCAACCGGAAAGTGGATCAGTGTTGATACAGTACGTGGATGATCTACTACTGTGTTCTGATTCATTGGAGGCATCCCTGAAGGATACGAAACAGCTCCTGTTTCATCTTTCAGACACAGGTCACAAGGTCTCCAAAGACAAGTTGCAATTATGCCAAGCTAAGGTAAAATACTTGGGACACTGTCTAACACAAGGATTGAGACACCTGACCGCTGATAGAATCCAAGCCATTAGAGACATGACACTGCCACAAACCCAGCAACAGATCAGGACGTTTTTAGGAATGTGTGGGTATTGCCGTAATTGGATCCCAGGGTTTTCCATATTGGCGCTACCTTTGCAGGAAATGGTCTCTTCAAACAAACCTGATCGGATTTCGCATACAGACGAATCTGAAACAGCATTTGAGAGACTCAAACAATGCCTAACGCAGGCACCAGCATTAGGTGTGCCAGACTATGGGAAACCCTTTGAACTATACGGAACAGAAAGTGCTGGGTGCGCAGCAGGTGTACTAACACAAAAACACGGTGATGCCAGCAGGCCAATTGCATACTACAGCGCTCAGCTAGACACGGTAGCGCGATCCCTCCCCACATGCTTGCGTAGCGTTGCGGCGATAGCATTGCTAGTGACGAAAAGCGAAGATGTCGTGCTAGGCCACAACCTCACAATCCATACACCACATGCGGTATCGGCCTTATTGAATTCTGCCCAAACCAGACATGTCTCATCAGCAAGGTTTACGAGATGGGAATTGGCATTAATGGCCCCAGTAAACATCACCATAAGGAGATGCAGCGCATTAAACCCTGCAACATTTCTCCCAGGTGTGCCTGGACAGGCACAAAGGGTGGGAGGTGAGAGTGATGGGGAAGGAGGATTTAATGCAAAGGAAGATACACATGATTGTATGGAATATTTGACCCAAAATTTTACCGCAAGGCCTGACATCAGTGACAATCCACTAGAAGATGCAGAACTCACGTTCTACACGGACGGTAGTTGTCACAGACAGTCAGACTCGGGAGACTTGTGTACTGGATACGCAGTCGTAGATGACCAAGACACCATAGAAGCGGAACCGCTAGGCCCACCTCACTCAGCCCAGGTTGCTGAACTGGTCGCCCAAACCAGAGCATGTGAATTGGCTAAGGGTAAGTCTGCCAATATCTACACCGATTCTAGATACGCGTTCGGGGTAGTCCATGATTTCGGAGCGCTATGGCGTCTCAGAAATTTCATGACGGCAGCTGGTACACCGATAGCGCATGCAGCTCACATAAAAAGGCTTCTAACAGCGATACAGGAACCCGACAGAGTGGCTGTTATCAAATGTAAAGCACATACATATAGTCAAGACCCAGTATCCCTTGGTAACAGCCGAGCAGACGAAGCTGCAAAGCTTGCAGCTGCTACCCCCATACGGACAGACACCACACAACTGATGGTATTTAATACCATCAACACACAAAAGTTGTGTGAAATGCAGAATTTGTGTTCCACTCAGGAGAAGGCAGTCTGGAAGGCAAAGGGATATGGCCAGGAGTCCTCAGGGCTCTGGACGGATGGACATGGTAAACCAGTGGCCCCCAGGGCATACCTTCCGTGTCTGGCTGAAGCAGCTCACGGGCTGACTCATCTAGGCAAGGAGGGGATGTGCAAGTTGGTAAGAGCATACTGGTGCGCCCCAGGATTCTCCTCTCATGCGAGTAAAAGAGCAATGTCATGCCTTACCTGTCTGAGAAAGAATATTGGAAAAGCAATACCAACAGAACCATCCCATATCCCACCTGCCGGCGGCCCTTTCCAAGTAATACAAATTGACTTCATTCAATTACCCCCATGTAGAAATTTGAAATATGTACTTGTTTGTATAGATGTTTTCTCGAATTGGGTCGAAGCTTTTCCAACAGCTACAAATACCGCTATGTTTACAGCTAAGAAAATTGTGCAGGAATTTGTATGTAGATATGGTATCCCTAGAATCATTGAAAGTGATAGGGGTACCCATTTTACAGGTGATGTCTTTCAAGGAATGTGTAAGTTGATGGGAATTGATAGTAAGCTGCACACTCCGTACCGTCCACAGGCGAGCGCGAAGGTCGAAAGAGTGAACAGCACTATTAAAAATAAATTGAGTAAAGTAATGGCAGAGACAGGATTGACGTGGCCAGAAGCTTTACCCATTGTTTTGTATAGTATCAGAACCACTCCCAGGTCCCCTCTTAATCTGTCTCCTTTTGAAATTCTGTTTGGTCGACAACCGCATGTCATGATTAACCCTCAGGATGATTTGGAATGTAACAATGAAGTAACTGTAAAGTACTTAATTAATATGAGTAAGCAGTTGAGGAATCAAAATGATAATCTGAAGTTGGTGATTCCTGATTTACCAGATAGTAATTGTCATGACATTGAACCTGGGGATTATGTAATGATACGAAATTTTCTACGCTCAGGTTGTCTTATTGATAGATGGGAAGGACCATACCAGGTCTTATTGACTAGCACCACAGCATTGAAGGTTGCTGAGAGAGAGACTTGGGTCCATTCATCCCACTGCAAGAAGGTTGCTGATCCAGAGAAGTCCCGTGATAAGGAACAGACGGTAGAGGTTGTATCACTAGAGTGTCTGTTCCAGGAGGACTGAGGCGGCACCTGAGCCTTGAAGACCGAAAGCAGCTGTCGACTCCCCTCTCCCTTTTATTGTTTTCTCCACTTCCCATCCCCTCTCCTTTAAAATTTCTTTCTCCCCCTTCTCATTCTTCTCTATTTCCTCCTCAAAGATGGACTTGCCCCAAGAGACTGTGGTCCGGATTTTGATGTTAACCATGATGTTGACCAGAGCAGTCTGTTCCGGCGAGAGTACCATAGAGGTCGAGAGAGGTTCTGGAATGGGTTCCGATTATGATGATGGAGGCGTAGTTTTCCAAGATCAACCAAGCCAACAAGCAAAGGCGAGTATCAGAAAACGATCCGATAGAAGAAATTGTGATGGATTGTTAGCTGAGGAAAATTGTATCTGTAGGCTCTGTGATAATCTGGTTGAAGATGGATGCATAAAGAAATGCCAATCTAGTTTTAATATCCATATGGACCGGCATCCATTGAGTGACTATCACTCTCTAGTGGGTAACGTGTTAAACCAAACAGATTGTTGGGTATGCTCTCAAGTACCTCAGGGTCACAGTAAATCAGGGCTAGTACCATTTCCTTTAACGTTAGGGGAGGTACTTGAGCTAAGTGGTGGGAGACCGGTGGACCGGAGGTTTAACATCTCCAGCCCTCCTAGTTTGAAGCTCCACCAATACCATGTGGATAGGTCCCTCTTATGTTTTAACATCTCCAATCCCAGAAAACCGGGAAATTGGGAAGTGTCATGGAGCAACCTTACCATGACCTTTTCACACAGAGCAGATAGAATGCCTACAGATACAGAGCTCGTACGCCACATAGCCAGTAGAGGAAAATCTTTCCGGTATCGATATACCTTAGGAAATAGGATTACTAAAGTTGGAGAGGTATCACCAGGATACTGTGCACATATCGTACAAACTGATACGTGCATTAGACAGATGGAAGAATTAGGGTCAGGAGATTTCACCTGGAAGGTTTGTAACATGGTCATGTCCTTCTCCGTCCCTTATGTTCTCCCCGATGATGCATATTTCATATGCGGGAGAAAGGCGTACAAGTGGCTTGCCCCAAACTCTGAAGGATTGTGTTATATTGGAAAAGTATTGCCTGAAGTAATGACTGTTACACATGACAAAATGAAGGACATACACCGTGGTGCCCAAACTCCTTATACTCACACTCACTACGAGCACCTTGTTAAAAGACAACTGTCAGAAAGGTTAGAGCATCCGGCCTCTGATCTTATCCATGAATCCACCGGGATTCAGGTTCTGGTAGCGTTAGATTTCACTCGCACCGCTCGAGGTGTGATGAATTATAGATACATTTCCGCACTCGCCAATTTGTTAGATAATATCACTGAAATGTATGATGACACGTTTAGATACACTGGAAGAGAACTTCAAGCTTACAAAACAGAACTAGTTCAGCATAGGATGGTTCTTAATTATCTTACAGCAGTAACAGGCGGATATTGTGTTACATTGGCAACACAGTACGGCATAAAGTGTTGCACGTATATCACAAATAGCACCGAGGATCCGGTAGAGGTCATAGACCAAAAGATGGACGATATTCTGCAATTAAAGTGGGAATTTCGTCGAAAACACAATCTCACCCTTGCTGCTGTAGGTAATGAGCTGACTGGTTGGGTGTCATGGTTGAACCCGCGAAATTGGTTCTCCGGTTTAGGAGACTGGGCTCAAGGAGTCATAATGGATGTTGGAAAGTTTCTCCTATGTATTTTGGGTGTCGTTATATCGTTTGGATTGATATTTAGATGCGGGCAGGCTTTAATAAGGTGCAAACAAAGTACAAAAGTGATGAGCTTAAGGAGTGAGGAAACTGTAATTAACCTGGATTTGATTTATGACCCAATGCTAGAAACCATGACGTAATGATGTAATGAGTATACGGTCCGTCTTTCACCCATTTCTATGTTTTCCTCCGAGGTACAAAGACCCACGTAGACGAAGGATTTGATGAGCCAAGGGGCCGACAACGGAAAGATGGAAAGAAGAAGAGCAGACGACCTGATAAACAAGATTTTGATGGACAATGCCATGGGTACCCCAGTTTCCCTAGGAACTTTAAAATCACGCTAGCCCAACATTTTTTGTAAATCCATGGACGTTGTATGCTTTACTCACGATTTATGAGCAAAAGCACAAAGAAGAAGACTCCGATCAACCGACACCAATCAAGACCTCAATCGACGAACGTACATTTCCCTGACATAGAATACCATTGCATTTTTCGTAAGTGTTCTTTATCTTCATCTCTGCAACCCTCAGGCAATAACACACATAGTCGATAGGGAATACAGGCACAGATAGCAGCAACCACATACCCCCCCCCAATTCATGTATCATCAACTAAAATGTGCATCCCCATTGTGTTACAACCACAGCCGAAATGAGCTCGGTAGAGTTTGACAGCCCATCCACAGACCTGTACCACAGGATAAGAAGGAATTCAAATGTATACTTCGCAATACCTCGAAGCTTGATCTACCACACGTACGGCACGATGATACATGACCCTCCAAACATGGACTCATACACACATGCTCCTGCTTTCTCACTAGGTCATACCCTCTTCACACCTTCTCCTCTCTCCTCCCCTACCCAACCATGGAAATCAATTAACCCCTGACTTACATTTTTCTCCTTAAATGTTTTGTGGCAGTTATTATTGACTGCCAAAGGGTGGACTGTCAAAGTCAGAAAAATGTCTCAATGCACGTTGCCATATTTGCACCGCACACTGGTCCGTGCTGCGCATGCGTACGCTCTCCCGTGGAAGCGCATACCCGCAATAGCGTGCACTCGCACGCGCAGTATGCGCATTTACGGTAGAGTTTATGTGATCGTAGCGTGCGACTCATTCGTTACAAAAGTTCACAATTAATGTAGTTTATAGATCATGTTCCCCTCAATAGTTTCTGTAAGTTTGGTTAAAGTACAATGTCCCAGAGCTGAGGAATCCCTCCTTATATCGTACGAAGGGTCTAACAGGAATTATACAGCAGTGTTTGGTACCCATCGGAAGGGTATTTAATTAGCAATATTCCGGTGTTGGTTTGGAGCGTATTAATCGCTCGTGCGAATAGTTATGGACATAAGAAGTTTATGTCCATTTCTATGATTTGCACATACTCAGGTATGCGGCGGGAAACCCAGTTTCCCACCCACCTGAGCTGTTGGAAATCGTCACAGCCCACCTGTATGAATCACCCTATGACCTTTTGTTATGATGCAGGGCCGAATTCCTTCGGCCAATGGACAATGGGATTGTAGGACCAGGAGATTGCATTGTGTGTGGAGCATAAATAGGCAGGCCGACCACATCCAGCTCTCACTCTCTCATCAACGGTTATCTGCTGATAATCGGGAGCTGGATATCGAGGCGCTGGCGATCATACCCTTTGTGCGTAAGTTCTCTCCATAATCATCGTCTTTCTGCGAGCCAATCTCTCTCTCTCTCTCTCTATCTATCTCTCTCTCTCCTCTTTTTCCCTTAAATACCTTATAGTATTATAGTATTGTATCGTATTGCATTTAGGTCAGTGTAGTATTGTCTTTTTGTATTTATTGTTTAGTTCTGTGGTTAGGAAGTCTCTGTTATATTGTAGTGTATCATATGTACTGTTATCCCCTTTTACAAGTATATTAGACATAATACAGTTAATAGGCCTTGGAAACCTAAACCAGTATCTGTGTATTTACTATAGTGTTAAGTGTTCACTTGAGCGTCGGTGACGCTCAAACAGCTTTGTAGATAGTCAGGTTACACAAGGTTGCATTTACACCCTGTATTCACATTAAGGTATTCTGTGTGTTTCATCGGTATAAGGTTTAACATAAAGGTATAGTGTTGTGAGCGTCTGCATCGCTGGTGACCTCCTCGTGGTCTCTAGCGTACGCTACGTTACAGCGAATCTTTCCCCTAGACATAACCAATAACGTGTCCTGTGATCACTGGGCCGTGAGCGAACGTGACGCTTGAGCGTCTCGCCTACGGCTGAGCGATCGCTACGCAGATAGCGTACCATTACGGTACTTCTTAAGTAAACAGCGTACAGTGTTCTTAGCTTCATAAGGGTTGTTTACACGACAAAGGAATTTAGCATTGTCACTATGTACATGGTAAACTGACTCAGAATCCAGGAAGGTTCTGGAGTCTTATCATTGTTACTGGAGATATTCTTTTTGGTAAAGAATTAACAGCATTTTGGAATCAGACTCCAAGTAAGTGAAGTTTCTTTTCACACATAAATTTAAGCCTAGTTTTCAGCTTTCTGGTTCTTTCGGAATCAAGGAAAAGCAAAAGGAAAGGGTAAAAGGCATACAGTCCCAATCCAACAAGTCTGGCAGGACTAAAAGGTATTGGGCTACAAGAGGACCATTTTCAAATCTGAAGATAAGCCATCAGCCCGATGGTGAGGGCCTCCACCTGGGGCGACCCAGGGTGGGAGGCTGACTTCTTCAGTTTGCACAGAGCTGGCAGCAGTCTACTATAGATACCTGGGTGCAAAAAAGCGGTATCTCATGGTTGTGATCTACAGCCATACCACACTGGACATGCCCAATCTTATCTGATCTTGGAAGCTAAGCAGTGTTGGTCCTGGTTAGTATTTGGATGGTAAACCACCTGGGAATACCAGGTGCTGTAGGTGTTTTCAAGGAACACCCTCATTAAAAAATGTACCAGCCCGTCTTCAGTTGAAACAAAAACCAGGGCTTTGCAAGAGGCAGTTCAGGTGCTTCAGTCAGAGTGATAATTCAGTTCCTCCTGCACAGTGAGGACAAGGTTTGATTCCAACCTGTTTCTAGTCCAGAAGCCAAATGGGTCATTCCGGCCCATACTCAATCTCAAAGCAATGAACAAGTACTTTTGGTTTCATATGGAGACTTATGGAGACTTTACGCTCCATTATTTCTGCCATAGAGCAGGAGGATTTAGGGCATCCCGGAATATTCAGGATGCTTATCCACATGTTCCTATAGCACTGTTCCATCAGCGCTATGTCTGGTTGCTATCCTCCAGCCTCAATTTCACACCCTACCATTTGGGCTGTCCACAGCTCCCAGAGTATTCACCAAAAGGATGGCAGTGATGGCATCTTATCTCTGTTAGCAGGAGATAAGTATTTTATAAAAACCCATACCTCGACGACTTATATATCCTGGCGCAGTCTCAGGAATTGTTCAGTGTCATCTGTAGCAGACAATCAGAGATATGGTTGGCTCATAAATTGGGCAAAGTCGTCTCTGGTTCCTTCACAATGAATGACTCACTTGGGGGCTGTGATGGAATTGGGTATTCAGAGAATAATTTACCTCTGAACAAAATATACAAAATTCACTTAAGGATTCAGGAGTTGCTACACAGTCAAATGGTATTCATTTACACGGTAAAGCGTGTGATGCGTTTTACTGGTGTAGATCAGGGGTGGGGAACCTCAGGCCCGCGGGCCGTACAAGGACTGGAGAACCACTTGATCTGGCCCGGCCAGGCTCACCTAACCGAGGGAGATGCCGAGCTCCCACTGAGATTTTGTTACTAGCGGGCACCCGGCTATTTCCCCTCAGCAGCAGCCGGAGGCAGGAGCTCACTGCTGAGCTCCGGCTTCCGGCTCTGGCAGTGTGTGTGTGCAGCTGTGCGGTGCTATGGGAGAGATGTCATGATGTCTATCCCATAGTTCTGAGGAGCGGGCGGCCAGGCGGAGTGCGAAAGTCTGGAAGCAGGAGCGGGGCAGGTGAGTATTGTGTGTATTTTCTTTTAATGTGAGTGTGTAAGTGTCGCTACTAGGGGGCATATTTAATGGGGCATAACTGACTGGGGGCATAACAACTGACTTGGGGTATATCTACTGGGGGCATAACTACTGACTGGGGGCATAACTACTGGGGGCATATCTACTGGGGGCAGGCTAATTTTTAAGTTGATAATTTTTGTATGGCCCCCGAAGGATTTTATAAATATCCAAATGGCCCTTGGTAGAAAAAAGGTTCCCCACCCCTGGTGTAGATAATTGACATGATGGAGTATACTTAGTTCAATTTGATACATTTACAATGTATGATCTTTTCCAAGTAGAAAGGTTTTTCATTAGACAATAAAAGCGCAGATTATGGTCTTCCTTGGGAAGTTAGGAGGTCAGTAGCTTGATGGTTATAGGCATCTTATCCTGGACAAAGGAAGGCTCATTTGGATATCAGATGGCAACTCTGACAATGGATGCCAGCCTGTGGGGCTGGGGTGAAGTGACAGCAAGGAGTTGATTCCAGGGGCAGTGGAACAAGGAAGAAAAGTTGCCTGCCAATAAATATATTGGAACCTCGGTCCATATATATGGTATTTATTCAGGCAAAGAATATCCTTCTGATGAATCTAGTTCGAATCTGCTCGGACATGCAATGGCAGTGGCGTACCTCAACCATCAGGGAGGATCTCGCAGTCAAAACATAATGAAGAAGGTAAGTCACACTTTAAGGTGGGCAGAACTTCATTATCCAGCCTTGTCCGCAGTGCTCATTCTGGGAGTCCTAAACTGGGATGCAGAATTTCTCAGTCAACTCACCATTCAGATAAATGTATGGACTTACACCCCAATGTCTTAAAAACTCTGATAGATAATGGGGGTTACCGGAGATACATCTCCTGCCGTCCTTTCAGAACAACAAAGTTTTCACATATGGGTCAAGAACAAATCCCAGAGCGATCTTGTGGATGACCTGTCAACTTTCATTGGGTTCATGTGTTTCCACCAATCGCCTTGTGATACAAGGTGATACAAAAGGTAAGACAAGGTAAGGGTGCTGTGATACTAATAATTCCAGCTTAGTCCAGAAGACATTGGTACACAGATCTGCAGAGGATGTCGATGGATGCTCCATTCCTACTCCTTCAACGGCCAGATCTACTGTCTCAGGGTCCTGGTTATCACAAACACCTAGATGGACTGTCTTTGACGAAGTGACTCTCGAGATTTCCATCCTGAAGGCAAGAGGACTCTTACAACAGGTAATTCTAAATATGCTCAGAGCAAGGAAAATTTCCTCAGCTCGCATTTATCACCAAATATGGCAAGCTTATATTCAGTGGTGCAGGGATCAAAAATTTGACCCATGGTTGTTCAGAGTTTCCAGAGTCTTAGCATTCCTTCAGGCAGGAATGCATAATGGTTTATGGCCGACTTCCTTGAGAGTACAAGTGTCAGTATTGACTATATGGTTCCAAAAGAAAATTGTTAACCTACAGGATGTGCGCACTTTTTTCCAAGGAATGCTGCACATTCAACCTCCTTTTGTTCTTCCTACAGTGCCTTGGGACTTAAGTTAGCCCTAAAGGCCCTTCAGGTTGTCTTATTTGAACTACTTAAAAGATTGGATCTTAAATGGTTGACACCTAAAGTTCACTTTCTACTGACTTTTGCTTCAGTTAGAAGAATTTCAGATTTAGGGGCATTGTTATATCATCCTCCATTTCTGAATTTTTTATCCAGATAGAGCAGTTCTTCGAACCAAATCTGGGTATCTTCCTAAGGTGGTTTCTAAATTGCATCTTAAATAAGAAATTGTAGTTCCGGTCTTCCAGGGGCTGGACTTTGCTGTGGTAGATGCATCGTTGGACATAGTCCGTGTCTTAAGGATCTACGTGGATCATACCAGTGCCATCAGAAAGACAGATACTCTCTTCATTCTCTATGAATTTCAAAAGAGAGGATGGCCTCCGGATAAGCAGACACTGGTGAAGTGGCTTTGGATGAAAATTTTAGAAGCATATTCTCAAGCTGATCTCCCTGTTTCTGGCTAATGTCTCTGCTCATTCTACTTGTAAGATAGTAAAAAAGATTCTAGTGCTGCGCTCAATCCTATTACTGTTTTTTTTCCGGCTTTATACTTTTTACTTTATAAGTGGATTGTGCTGGTTGCTTTACAGGTGAATATGCTAGATACGTTCTAGTCTGGCTGTCCCCTTTCTCTCACTATACCCACAAAACTCTAATTTTGCTATAATATGCACTCCAGATGTATTACAGATCCTGACTAATGAGACCAAATAAATTGAAAGATGAATAGAAGGGAAATAAGTAATGACCAATGTGTACTCTCTTGAGCACTGATGCGTGCTAATTTATTCAAATATTTCAGTCCACTGAAAAAATTATACGTCCTTTAAAAAGTATATCACAGTTCTTTCCTCCGGATTGCAGCGTCCCGCGTATTCGTTAAGTCACAAGTCCATCAACACTCTGTTGCATTTGAGATTAAGCTATGTCAAGTTCTTTAAAGGTCTTCACGGTGTGAAGAGCCTCAGGTTTAACAGTGCAGAATAGTGAATGGAAGGGGTTCAGGACTGGCCTCTACTCTCTCACCCCCGCCGCCTGTGGTGCGTCTTGCCACAGCCGCTTCCTGGGCGCTGGTCGGTTCGAGAGTGAAGCCTGTCTAAGGTTAGGGGAGACCAAGAGTCCGCTCTGCAGAGCTGCACACTGTGTAACCACCTGCCTCTTATGGACACTCTCCTGCAACCAGCACAATCCACTTATAAAGTAAAAAGTATAAAGCCGGCAAAAAACAGTAATAGGATTGAGCGCAGCACTAGAATCTTTTTTACTTGTTGCTTACTAGGCTGGTCACCTTTAAGTGCAGCAGCTTTTCTGAACACAAAAGGGACTCAGTGCGCAGTTAACCCCAATTTTCTGTACTTGTAAGATAGGTCCATTATGGGCAGCACAATGTGCTGTTTCAGCAAAACAGGTATGTTAAGTAGACACATGGGGGTAAATTTACTAAGATGTGAGTTCTATTTGAGATGGGATGTTGCCCATAGCAACCAATCAGGTTCTACTTCTCATTTATCTAGTACCTTCTAGAAGATAATACCTGAAATCTGATTGGTTGCTATAGGCAACATCTCATCTTAAATAGAACTCCCATCTTAGTAAATTTACCCCATGTTCTCCATTAACACATTCATTAGACATTATGCCTTTGATACCTTTGCCTCTCAGGGCGCTGAATTCGGGTGAAGGATTCTCCTGTCCAATCAGGAGCGTCCCCACCACTAAATTGCTTTGGGACATCCCAATGTATCCTGTGGATACCCAGTGGACCGTGCAGGAGAAATATACGTTATGGTAAGAACATACCGTTGATAACAGTATTTCTCCTAAGCCACCCTGATGCACCTGATTTGAGGGTCCTTTTACTCACTAACCTCTTCCTTCTTGTACGGAAGGGTGTGCATGTGTGTTCTTCTCGCCTGCTTAGGGTTCTACATGATGCTCCTGCCTTGAGCTTTGGAAAATAACTGATTTGCCTGAGCCAGAAGGCGGGGCTATATGGACGGGCCCGTTGCATGCTGGGAGGCCGAAAAGCTTTGACCGTTTGGTGTAAATCCACTGTCGCTCTACCGTATCCTGTGGAACCTGTGGACTTACAAGAAATACTGTTGTCAATGGTAAGTTCTTACCATAACGTATATTTTTTCCTTCCCTCCCATAATGTGTGTAAGGTGCCTTTCTGTGACGTTACATGTATAAGGAACTCTACTGTGGAGTAACATGTGTAAGGTGCTGTACTGTGGTGTAACGTGTAAAAGTGGCTCTACTGTGGTGTAACATATATAAGAGGCTCTACTGTGTGGTGTAACGTTATAAGAGGTACTACTGTGTGGTGTAATGTGAAAAATGGACCCTATTGCATCTCAGATTTTGATTAAAATTGCTGTACTGGGTTATCTCAAATGTCAAAGTCACTGATATGAACAAAATGTTGTAGGCTATGCCTTGTAATTTTCTCGTTATGGGGAATGAAAATTAGGGAAACGTTATATACATGCATGATGCTTCATAGAACAATTAAATAAAACATAGCAATGACTCAACAAGCCCATACAGCTGGGGGTTCAGGTACTGCAAGCACCTAAGAAAATTTTGAGATTTGATCAAGTAGTGATTGGCAATTACCGGGGTATTTTGAGCAGAGCCAGATTAGGGGGGGGGGGGTTTGGGGGATAAGTACCACGCTCCCCGCAGTTGTAGGGGGGCCACCAGCCGGAGCAGCTCTACGTCAGCTCTGATGCTGTTGTCTCCCTTCTCTATCCTCCGCTGCCAGCAGCAGCTCTCCTAGCAGCTGCGGAGTCTGGAGATTACAGCATCAGGGAGAGAGATGCCGCACACACTCTGCTGCCGAGAGGGAGTGGAGTGGGTAGCAATTATCCTGGTCCGCCGCTGACCCCCCCCCCCCCCCCCCCCCCCCCCCCCTTCCTGTCAGCAGCAGCATTGTGCTCCAGTACATTCTGCTGTGTGCTGGCTGGTCTGTGGTAGTGCAGAGAGGCTTCTGCCTGTGCATAGGGTAGGGGGGGAGGGATCATACTGATCACAGCCCCCTCTCGATTTGCCCCTGGCTGAGGGGTACAATAGCTCCCCCAAATCTGTGAAAAAATTAAACCCCCTGAACCCATCATAGCTCTCTACACCCCTGGCTGCACAGCTGCATGTGAGACAACATACAGCAGCCATCATGAGACTCACTGCACTCCTCCCCTGGCAAAATGAAACCCTCCCTCCCCGACTCCCTGAAATCTCCCCCCCCCCCCCCCCTGCATAAGCAAGATCTGCATCCATCTCTGAATAACCCCCATAATGCAGTATTAGGAATGAGTCTTGTTGTGGTGGAGTGAGGGGGAAGGGGGAACCACAGTGGGCACAGCAATGTGGCAGTTGCTGGCAAAAGGGGGAGGGCCCCCTTTTTTAAATTCCCTGGGCCCCCCAGATGCATAATCCGGCCCTGATTTTAAGGCCATATGAAATGGGTGTTAGAGCATATTCTAGAGTCAGTATTAAGAACTTCAACCCATTGACTTATGCGTCTATCACTAAAATAACCTTATTTTAAAAACAGCAGTTAAAAATCTCCATTGATTTTGTTGAAAATTTCACTCATTAAAAGAAAAAAAAAAAGTTGCTCCAGGGTCCCTCCTGGATTATGGGCCCTGGTGCTTAAGCTTCATTAGTTTCATAGTAGATCAAACACCGGTCAAAATAGCTACCCCATTCTGGTGACAGAATGTATCTAAAAGCCCAAGACAGCTGGGGACCATCACAAAACGAGTCTATTACAAACTGGCTGGATCGTAATGGGACTGAAAACACAATGGTATTCATAGCAGCACAGGTTTGCATACAGGCAGGGCAGCCATCAGAAATTGTGGGGCGCAGGATGGCTGACCTGGCATTCCTGGAGGCGTTTGGAGGTGTTATATCCTGGAAACCTTATCAGTCAATGACTGCGGCTATTCCTGCGCCGCTGGGGAGACTGCAATTGCATGTGCCCCCCTTCACCAGCAATAGGACCCTGCTTCTCCATCTCCACGTGTTACCCACTTTACCGCCTGCAAGCTGTTCTATCCAGCCAGTGCTGAAGTTGAACTGTTGAGAGGTGGAGTGGCCAGGACACCAGTCCCAGGTGGCAACGTATGCAGTAGCGGCACGTATGCTGCTGGGGTGGTAGAGTGGACTAAAACATAGTCCAAATAACTAGCCAGGGTCAGGGATAATAAAAACCTACAGGAGTACAGCAAGCGTTCAGGTATCCAGAAAGTCATCCAGAGAATGCAGCAGCAGCTATTATAGTGAATAACATATAATAACCTTGCACAGATACAATGCAAAGGAGTCAATTTAAAGGGTAACAATCAAGCTTTATGTGAGGCAGCTGGAGAGCAGTAAAACTCATAGATGCAGTCTCTGAGAGCTATTTCTCTTGTACATATGGAGCAACAGAAGCTATTCTCTAATGAATAGATAATAATGGCAATCAGGGCCATCTTAACATCAGTGTAGGCCCCTGGGCACAGCAATGCACTGGGCCCCCTATCCATCCTCCAGAGGTAGGGATTTGGGGTGCTATCAGCAGCGGTAGGGGGTGTTCTATCTTCCGCTCATATGTAGGACCTGGAGCAGTAATTTCTGCTAATTACTCCTTTATTGCACAGATGGGGCTAAACTGTAGAAGGGGCCATTGGGCTGAATGAAGAAGCCCAGGTACATGACTTCCTGTGTGGTAGTGGGTGTTTAATACGTAGGGGATGGGTGTACAGTGGAGTGGGCTTAATATTCATAATTTTCCGGTGGGAGGCCAGCTTGCTTGACTGCAGATATCTCAAGTTCCTGGAAATAGATTTCTTAGCTTTGAATTGGATAAAACACTAGAGAGTTCCACCTTGCAGGAGATACTGGGGAATGAGTCAGAGCAATTTACCAACGAAAATATAAAACTGCGTATTAGGCTTGGTTCTGGACATAATAGAGACAAGCTGCCAGTGTCCACCAAAAGGGAAGAGTCTCAGCTTTTGGAACATACCATCAGAAAAACTCTAAGTCAGACAGAACCTGGGATATCTGGATGGGAAGAGCAATTTACAGGCTTGGATGGGGACCACTGCTTTCAAATCGAATATCTCTGGTTCCCCAGGGCCAATTTTCAAAAATCTGGTACCCCTGGAAAGAGGGAACCCTCAGCTATCAGCATTGGGCCCTTATGCTCCTGGGGCACTTGGACAAGAGCCCATTGAGCCCGTACGAAAAGACGGCCCTGGTGGCAATGACACTGATAGCGATGCATCGCAATCACTCACCATTTCATACTTCCCAACTTCTGACATCTGTAAGGAGGGACACCCCCCTTCCCGAAAAGGGAGCATGGCCTATGGGAAAGGGGGCATGGCTTTGCAGGAGGGCCCGCGATCGCGAGCCACGCCCCATTTTCATCACTATGGGGGCGTGCTCTGTGAGCTGCTGGCATGCCCCCTCTCCTGTCTCCACTGCGGCCTGCGGCTGGGACAGCCGGACAGTCCCAAAATAACGGGACTGTCCAGCGAAAATCGGGACAGTTGGGAGGTATGCCATTTGATGCCAAATTTAAAGAGAAAAGGGAGGGCAAATGTTTTGTAAGCCATTAACCCGGTGGATAATTAATTTGCCCATGCAAAGCAAATGTAGGTTCAGTCAGCAGTGTAGTGTGGAGCCATCACTCAACCACTCACAGAACTGAATGGGCCAGGGAATGTGGCCAGCATGAGGGAGCATGTTAAGGGATAGTGATGGCAGGAGCCCAGAAAATAGTGTGTGTGTGTGTGTGTGTGTGTGTGTGTGTGTGTGTGTGTGTGTGAGTGTGTGTGTATTGGCAGCCTACAAATAGGTGTTTAGCTAACATGTTAGAGCATATTGAGATCCTGATTCAGAGATGGACGCTAGACACAGCTGTGATGGTTGCTGCAGCCACTACTGTGAAATTCTGCTAATGTCGCTGTATTTCTGTAGCGGGCATAGTATGTTATGCCGGCGCTTGGGATCCTGGCGCCCAGCATACCGGCGCCGGGATCTTGACCGTCGGCAGGTAGGAAGGGGGGGGTGAGGGCAAACGAGCCCCTTGCGGGCTCGCTGCGCTCATCACGCTGCGGGCACGGTGCCGTGCTTCCCTCCAGGGGTGTCGTGGACATCCCAAGAGGGAGAATAGTTGTCGGTATGCAGGCTGTCGGGATTCCGGCGACGGTATGGTGCGCGCCGGGATCCCGACAGCCGGCATATCAAATGCCTTCCTCTGTAGCATACGTACCACCCTGTAATGGACAAAGTAAGAACATTTTGAAGTTGGGGTACTGTACAATTATCTTAGAGCAGAGTTTCGTTTAGCTTGTCCTTAGCCATACCTCCCAACTGTCCCAATTTTCATGGGATTATCCCACTGTCCCACCCACAGGCCGCAGAGAACCGCAGTGGGGGGGGGGGAGGAGTGCAGCTGGGTGGCTTCTGTCACTTGCTGCTCTATGCGCACAGCGTCTGTTCACAGAAGACAGCGCTCAAAAAGCGCTGGACATGCTCCCTCAATGATGATAATGGGGGGGGGGGGGGGGGGGGTCGTGAACGCCGTACCCCCTTTTCCATAGGCCACATGCAGCTTTCTGAGTGATATTGTTCACATTATCGCCTAGTGTGTATGGGGCTTTAGCCATTCAACTTTCTTTCTATAGAAACATGGAATAATTACTGACGCTACTTAAATTCTCACACTATAGCTAAGCACACACTATACAATTATTGGGCCGATTTGCCAATAATTGGGACATCGGCCTAATTTATTGTATAGTGTGTACAAACGATTGTGTCAGCGCATCACCCATAAATCTGGATAATCTTGCCCACATACATGAACGATCGATTTTTCGATCTGCCGCTCCAAAACAAAAATCTTGCCATATTGCTGATAGGATTGCAAATTCTGTTTTGTAGCAGAATTTGCAATCCTTTGTTTTGCAAGCTGGTGGCCGCCCATTGCAGGGCAAGGCCACCCAGCATGCTAACGCGCCCACACCCGCGCGCAACTATGCACTAATTGCGATTGTGCCCCAATTAGTGCGCAGTCGCAGAAGGTAGGGAAGCCTCCTGCCGGTGCAGCCTGGCTGCGACGGCAAGTGGGCTGCTGCGTGCGACGTCACGCAGCTGCCCCGATCACACCCATGCCATGGCCCCCTTTAGAAGCCGCCATCCCCGTTTCCCTGCCACCGCCCCCACAACACTCCATCTTGGAAACGGAGCGTTACCGCCCCGTTAACGCCTCTGCCTGTCAATCAGGCAGAGGCGTTTGCATTTATTGCGGGTCACGCACAGTAAATGCGGGCGCGTGCGCAGGACGGTCCCTGCACATGTGCCCACCGGTCGAACGCAAATAGTCCGGTTGGATTGCGATTTGCGATCCAACCGGAATTAGGCCCTTTGAGCAGTGTGTTTGCATTCTCAATAATCTGCCCATATTTCCTAAATTTTGCTGTCACTATGTCATTCTCCTCGTGGCGGGCATATGCAAATGCAGTGTGATGTGGCAGAAAATTGGTAACCTAAAAAAAAAAATCTTTTAGTGTGTTGCTCAGATATTGGTGCCTACAATTTTGCGAAAAATCAGCCGATTGTTGAGCTGACCAAGAAATGTGACAAGGTGTACTTAGCTTAAGTTGTCTTTACAGGGGAAAGAGTTTATGTTTCTTAAGCTGGGTACACACATAACTGATAAGTATTGATCCACATTTTATTTTTTCTTTCTGAGAGACGATCCTAGGAACATCATACACAATACTCAATCATCTGTTCCTATTTGATTTATGTCCTAAAGATTGTCAATGGTCACCTTTTCAAATAAACTGTGTTGAACTCAATTGAAAATGTGCATGATAATTGCTCATTGTGGCCAGAGCCGGCCCTAACCAATATGATGCCCTAGGCAAGATTTTGGCTGGTGCCCCCTAGCACCACCGCTGGTTCCGCCTCTGACCTTGCACTTCTTTCCCAGCACCATCACCCCTTACCCATAGCAGTCCTTATTTTAGTGTTTGTACCCCTATATTTTAAATAGGAACAGTTCACACATTCGGCGCACAGCCCAAAAACGGGTGTGTTTTTGCTGGTAAGGGGCATGGCCACAATTCCAATTATGCCACACAGTACTGCAACTTTATTCACATTTGATCATGCGATAGTGTCCATAATTCATATTACATCCCACAGTAGTATCACTTTACCTTATAAACGTTACTCCTCACAGTAGAGCCCCTTATTCACATTACACCACACTTAATTGCTCCTTATTCACATTACACCACACCCTATTGCTATTTATTCACTTTAGACGACACAGTAGTGCCCTTTCTATATGCAACGCCACATAGTAGAGCACCTTATACACATGATGCCACACATTAGTAATGCATTTATACACATAATCCCACACAGTAATGCCCCTTACAGATATGAGACACATTAATGTTCTTATAAACATAATGCACCTTACACATTATGACAACCTTTATTAATACCCTTTTACACATAATGTCCCTTACACATATGCCGCACATTATTAATGCCCTTATACACATAATGACACACATAGTGCCCCCTACACATTTGCTGCACATTATTAGTGCCCCTATACACATAATGACACACATACAGTAGTACCCTGTTACACATATGCCGCACATTATTAATGCCCTTATACACATAATGACACACATAGTGGACCCTTTACACATATGTTGCACATTATTAATGCATTTTTACATGACACACATAATGCTCCTTACACATATTCAGAACACTACTGCACAACTAACCCACTCACATGCACACAGCACTCACACTTCCACTAACACTGTGACCTCTGCCTCTGCTTGGATACAGATGTGTCCTCACAAATCTTGCCTCAATGCTAACGTTGAGCAATTTTTTATTTATTTTTATGAAAATGCATTGCTATGTGGCTAGGATGCACACTTCTTTTGATTAAAACGAAATGCAGCATGCCTATATACTGTGTGAGACTGTGGCTGTATCTGCATATGAAATGCTACACACAGAATATAAGCATGCCGCATATCATTTTAATCAGCAGAAGCTGCTGATGCCCCTAGGCATATCAAATGCCCTAGGCAATTGCCTAGTTTGCCTATGCCTATGGCCGGCTCTGATTGTGGCAGAAAGATGTCATGCAGCAGGCCGGTTCAGATAAGCAGACCAGACAGGGTTTTGAAACAATCTTTGACCCTGGGTGCTGTGTACACAATGGGCCTTATTCAGGTTTGTTAGCAATCCAAAAAAGCAAGCAACTGGGCAATTTAAGACCTTTCTCGCGCTAATGATATATAGAGCTACACCTTAGGGAAAATACCCCCTGTTAGATGGGGTATAATAGTTATAAACAGTAAAGAAAAGGTTTAAAAGAAGCTGTATCACAATTTGTCCAAGGTGACAATGAATGATGTTTCGTACAAATAGTTGTGTTGGTAGCAATTAATTTCAGTCACACATCAACATGATGATTAATCTTCCTTGAAGGAATGATAAAATCGCTGTCTTAACCCTGTAGCACTGCAGGTGGGGTATATGTAACACAGGGACGTGCAGGCAGGGGAGGCAGTGCCTCCCCTGTCATAATGATTAAAATAATATAAAGAAGATACAAATAACAGATTCTACTTTGTATTATTTTAATAATTTTTACCTGACATTCCAGCTAAATCTCTATGGGAGGCAGCAAGAGCGCTGCCTCCCAGTGACAATGATATAGTGTCTGAAGAGGGGGGCGGGTAGGGGGCGGAGCCAAGTCACGGGCTGCAAAAGCCCATTGAAAAATGACTGGAAAGCGGCACCAGCACAGTTGCCTCATTGACAGGGGCTGTGCCTTCAGGCCACATGAAGGCACACTCCTGTCAATCATTGGACAGCGGCAGGGGGTGGGCTGGGACGGACAGGCAGAGAGCCAGATGCCCCCATTCCGATTGGCCGCATGTCCCCGCTGCTCACAGCCGCTTCTCGCGTACCAAGATCCGACAAGCGGGAGCTTCTGTGTGCTGCGCTCCCGTGCGGCCATCCCCCCCCCCCCCCCCCCCCCCGCCGCTCCTGTTTTCTCAGCCCCGGCTCTCTGTCTTGGTCCCCCCTGTGCTCAACAGTCTGAATTCTCTCCTGGCTGGGCCCCGTGTTGACTGCTGAGCTGATCTCCAGCGCCCCCCCTTCCCTGCTCCTCTTGGCCTGCGGTCACAGTGTACAGACTGAGGGTGCGCCGGGTCAGGAGCCTGCAGCAGCGACGGAAGAAGGAATCATGTAAGTGGCTGCACTACATTACACTACACTACAGTACACTATACTACACTACATTACAGTACACTATACTACACTACATTACACTACAGTACACTATGCTACACTACAGTACACTATGCTACACTACATTACACTACAGTACACTATGCTACACTACATTACACTACAGTACACTATACTACACTACATTACACTACATTACACCCTAAGGGTAGAGGGGGGGATGTAAAGTGCTCTACCTGCCGTTATGTGTAAAAAGGGGACACAGGCTGCCGTAATGTGTAAAAAGGGGGAATCTGTCCGCCGTAGTGTGTAAAAAGGGGACGCTGTCCACCGTAATGTGTAAAAAGGGGATGCTGGCTGCCGTAATGTGTAAAAAGGGGACGCTGTCTGTCATAATGTGTAAAAAAGGGGACACTGTGTGCCGTAATGTGCAAAATGGGGACGCTGTCTGCCGTAATGTGTAAAAAGGGGACGCTGTCTGCCTTAGAGTGTAAAAAGGGTACGCTGTCTGCCATTATGTTTAAAAAAGGGGTCGCTGCCTGCCGTAATGTGTAAAAAAGGGGAATCTGTCCGCCGTAATGTGTAAAAAGGGGGACGCTGTCTGCCGCAATGTGTAAAAATGGGGATGCTGTCTGCCGTAATGTTTAAAAAGGGATCTCTACTTGTCGTAATGTGTAATAGGAGGCTGTACCTGCCGTAATGTGTAAAAGGGAGCTCTGCCTGGAGTAATTTGTCTAAGTGGCGCTACTGTGCAGCGTAATTTGACGAATGGAAGCCCTGGACAACAAAATTGCATTCATGTCCTCCTCCCACTCCCAGTCCCAAACATTAATTATTATAATTTTTTCTATAAAAATGTACAATATATCACAAGTATGATGAGCAGGCAGGCAGCGGGCTTTGGCGGCATCGGACTGAGATGCAAATTAGTGGCGGAGGACTAGGTCAGTTGATGGTGGGCGAGTTTGTAAGCCATTGGCGGTGGCAGCAGGCATCGGCGCAGGTGCAGTAGCGGGCATTGGCTCTGCGGCGGTAGGGGTCATCGGCAGGATTCGGCGGACATTATGGCTGTAGTGCCTCACCAGCCACTGACCTCACTGCACGCCACTGATGTAACATGTGCAGAGATATGTTGAATGCTGTTTCTTTGTTTTCAGCAGGATTTTTTTTTATTATTATTGGCTGACAGTGGTTTCTGTACTTAAATGAAAGCACATCTGTATATTTTTTTAGACATGTCTATTTATTTTTTCCTGCCCCCATTATTATGTGAATGATTCTATATATATATATATATATATATATATATATATATATATATATAAAAGACGAAGGCGATGAAGCAATCAGCGGCACTCAGGGTCTTTTGTGATAATCAAGTGTATTGAAAAAAATCACTACATGAATCCCAACGTTTCACCTTGACAAAGGGACGTGTGTGTCCCGAAACGTTGGGATTCATGTAGTGATTTTTTTCAACACACTTGATTATCACAAAAGACCCTGAGTGCCGCTGATTGCTTCATCGCCTTCGTCTTACTTATCTATACCAGAGGGCACCAGGGCACACTACTTTTCAACAGCGGGAGTACCGGTCCATATTAGAACTATATATATATATATATATATATATATATATATATATATAATGATATAATGCCTCCTCCTACATCTCAGTTTAGAAAAAAGTGCCCTCAGGAGAGGATGCAAACTTTTATTTCATTCAGTATGTTGTTTGGGTAACAGCATACCTGCACCATGGGAGTTAGGGGGGGGGGCAGAGCCGCTTCCCTGCTGCAGGACCACTGTCCTGAGGGGCTGTTTGTTCAGTGGGGCATGGCACCTTGGCTATCGTAGCTGCAGCATGCCGCACACCCGTAACGCTGCTTGAAGGTGGTCATCGGTGGTGAGTACCAACCGGGGGCCCCGCTAGGGGGGTCCCCCGGTTTAATGTGTGGCTGAAGCATGGGTGAGGCGTATGGGTCCCTCCTGGGGGGGACCCGCTGTAGCCCCTGTGTGAGACTGGCTAATATCGGTTTTACCAAGTAGCTCCGGCGCCATGGCGGGAGGAGGAGCTACACGAGAGCGGGCTCAGCTGCATTTTGGCGCCTTCCTCTGCATAGAAGCAGCAGCCTCAACAGCTCCTCCATATGTTACTATGTCAGTCCCTGGATCGCTGGTACCGGGTGTAAAAGGGGAGAGCCGCTATATTTGTGCACAATTAACATCCCTCTGAGGGATTTTTCATATTATAGTCTCACTGTGTTTACACATAAAAACGCTGACAGCCTCACTGGGGCAGTGCAGCGTTGGGTGCGCTGGGGTCCTCTCTCCTGTGTATCCTTTTCACATGCAATAGGGCAAGCTTGTAATATATATATATATATATATATATATATATATATATATATATACACACATATGGCTGTGTTCTGTGTATTATTCCTGTTTTTTCTGCTTCACAATGGTAAAACAGAAGTTATGCAGTGTGTGTAATGCTAGAGTCTCTCCTAGTTCATCTGGCTCAATATCATGTGAGCAGTGTAGTCAGTAATCTCAGAATGCTGATAACAATGCGGAGGAGAGTCCAGAGCCCTCCTGGTTGGGGGCTATCAAAACTATGATGTCTAATATGTCATCTCAACTCACTGCAAATGCCAATAAAACTCAGGAACTGCAACAAGCAGTGGCAAGTCTAACTGTTAAACATCCCCCACTGTCTGCTTCAGGTGCACAAAAACGTGCTCTACCTGCACTCCTATCAGATACTGATGGTGATATACAGGATGATGGGGATGATGTGGACCCCATAAGTGGGGATTCCACCCCTACCCAGGGTATTAAACCCCTCATATTGGTTATTAAGGATGTGTTAAAGCTCCCCCAGGAGGATGCTAATACTCAGCAGTAATTTTTCCTCCCACAAGACAAACTGACAGTCACATTTCCTGATTCCAAGGAATTGGATGACTTATTTAAAATAGCCTGGAAGAATCCACATAAAAAATATCAGGTGTCAAAGCGGTTTTTGCATACATTCCCCTTTTCCCCTGGAGACAGACAATTCTGGGAAGAGTCTCCAGCAGTAGACGTCTCAGTCTCTCGCCTTTCTAAAAAGGCAGTACTCCCTGCTCCGGTCTCCTTTACAGTAAAGGACCCGTCAGATAGGAAAATTGAGACCACTCTAAAATCTATTTACATTGCTGCAGGTGTCGCTCAAAGGCCGGTCATTGCAGGTTGCTGGATAACACATGCAATTCATACAAATTAAGGAAGGTCTTTCGGGTGATGTGACCTTAGTTAATACTGTTACTTTCCTGAATCACATTCAGGACACGGCAAGAGTGCTCTGTGACTCCCTTAAAGAGATTGGCAATATTAATGCTAGGACCACGGCTATGGCTGTATCTGCGCGCAGAGCCATATGGTTGCGTCATTGAATTGTTGATTCTGACTCCAAACGTAATGTGGAATCTCTTCCCTTCACAGGTGAATGGCTCTTTGGAGGTGAATTGGCCGTATGGGTTTCCAAAGCTACTGCTGGGAAATCCACGCTCTCCCTTCAGGGGCTCCACCTGCTAGACGTACCTACCCAGGACCGTCTACTCTGTCCTTTCGGTCCTCCAGATTTCGATCTCGGGTCAGAGGGGCCTCCAACGCAGCTAGAGGCTCCAGAGGAAAACCTAAGAAACCAGCCGTTGCCGGATCTCATCGCTAGAACACCAGCTCTATTGCCGCAAAGCCGAGGGAATCTTGTGGTGGGAGCTCGGTTACATCACTACAGCCACATCTAGGATGGTTTCTTCCAAGATGCTTATGTAAGGGACCTTATCTCTCAGGGTTACAAGCTGGAGTTCGATGGTGCTCCTCCCCAATGATTTTTCCAATCAGGCTTACCAGCTTTGGAAAATATGCGTGGTACGCTACTACCGGCCATAAACAAGTTGGTCCAGTCCCAGGTCATTGTTCCAGTGCCCCTCCTACAACAAGGACAGGGTTACTACCCCAGTCTGTTCATAGTACCAAAACCAGACGGGTCTGTGAGACCCATTCTGAATCTGAAGTCCTTGAGTCCTTACCTGGAAGTTTTCAAATTCAAGATGGAATCTTTGAGGGCGGTAATCGCAGGCCTGGAACAACGGGAATTCCTAGTGTCCCTGGATATCAAGGACGCTTACCTACATATCCCAATTTGGCCTCCTCATCAGGCCTAACTGAGGTTTGCCCTACTGAGCGATCACTGCCAGTTTCAGGCGTTACCCTTCGGCTTGTCTACAGCTCCGAGGGTGTTCACAAAGGTGATGGCGAAAAATGATGTTTCAACTCGGGGTCCAGGAGGTCAATGTAATTCCAGGCCTGGACGATCTCCTGATCAAAGCGAGTTCCAGAGAGCTTCTATTGCTCCACATAGATCGCACTATACAACTTCTGTCGCACCCTGGGTGGATCCTCAATCTGCAGAAGTCCTGGAACCATCTCAGCGGCTCCTGTTTCTGGGGATGCTACTGGATACTGTAGCGCAGAAAGTGTTCCTCCCAGAGGAAATAGTGAGAACACTTCAAGAAATGGTTCGCATGGTGCTCCGACCTACTCAAGTCTCCATTCATCTTTGCATAAAATTGTTGGGAAAAATGGTGGCCTTGTACGAGGCGATTCAATTTGGAAGGTTTCATGACAGACCATTCCAATTGGACATCCTGAACAAGCGGTCTGGTTCCCATCTTCAGATGCACCAGATGATTTGGCTGTCACCTCAGGCCAGAATTTCTCTCCTGTGGTGGCTACAGTCCTCCAACCTGCTGGAAGGCCAACGTTTTGGGATTCAGGATTGGATCCTCCTCACGACGGATGCGAGTCTGAGAGGATGGGGAGCTGTCACCCAAGGGGCGCAGTTCCAGGGCAGGTGGTCTACCCAAGAGGCCCTACTTCCGATCAACATTCTGGAACTGCGGGTTATCTACAATGCTCTGATTCAAGCATCCCCTCTACTCCAGGATCAGGCGATCCAGGTGCAATCGAACAATGCCACAGCGGTGGCATACATCAGTCGACAAGGAGGGACATAAAGCCGGGCCTGCATGTGAGAAGTATCCAGAATTCTCCTCTGGGCAGAAAGAAATGCAAGAGCACTGTCCGCAATCTTCATTCCAGGAGTGGACAACTGGGAAGTGGACTTTCTAAGTCGCCACGACCTCCATCCGGGGGAGTGGGTACTACACCCTCAGGTGTTTCAACAGATAGACAGGTGAGGATGCAGCTCGACTTGATGGCCTCTCGTCTCAACAAGAAGCTTCGCTGCTATTGCTCACGAACCAGGGACCCTCAGGCGAGCACAGTGGATGCGCTGACATCGTCTTGGCCTTCCCATCTGGTCTACCTGTTTCCTCTGATTCCGCTGATCCCAATGGTGCTCAAGCGGTTCAGACTTTAAAGAGTGGAAGCAATATTGATTGCCCCGGATTGGCCCAGAAGAGCGTGGTACGTGGCTCTTCTGGACATGTCCGTAGAGGACCCTTGGCCTCTACCACTAAGAAGGGATCTTCTTCAACAAGGACCGTTCGTCTACCCGGACTTACGGCAGCTTCAGTTGACGGCATGGATGTTGAGCGGAACATCCTAGCTCACAAAGGGCTTTCCAAAAAGGTCATTGCCACTATGGTACAAGCCAGAAAACCTGTGATGTCAAAACACTATCATCATGTCTGGCGGAGATATGTCTCTTGGTGTGAGGAACGCACATATCCCTCTGCAGAATTCAACTTGGGAAGGTTCCTATGGTTCCAGCAGGCTGGAGTGGATAAAAGATTACGTCTGGGATCCATTAAGGTCCAGATATCAGCTCTTTCCATCTTCTTCCAGAAGAAGTTGGCTCTCTTGCTGGAAGTTCAGACCTTCTTGCAAGGGGTGCTTCACATACAACCTTCATTCGTGCTGCCTATGGTACTTTGGGATCTGGATGTAGTATTATGCTTTCTACAGTCCTCCTGGTTTGAACCTCTGACGATGGTAGAAGTTAAGTACCTCACGTGGAAAACGGTGATGTTACTGGCCCTTGCTTCTGCTAGGCGTGTCTCAGAATTGGGGGCCTTGTCGTGCAAAAGTCCGTACTTGGTCTTTTACGAGAACAGAGTGGAGCTCATGACTAGACAGCAGTTCCTGCCGAAGGTGGTCTCCGCGTTTCACTTGAATCAATCTATTGTGATTCCGGACAGTTTTGACACTTCTGCTCCTCCGGAGGCATTGGATGCTGTGCGAGCCTTGAAAATCTATGTCAAGAGGATGGCTCGGATCAGAAAGACGGATTCCTTGTTCGTGCTCTATGATGCGCAGAAAAAGGGTTGCCTTGCTTCTAAGCAGTCCATTGCTCAATGGATTAGGCTTACTATCCAACAGGCCTATGCGTCGGCAGCCTTACCTGTTCCACAGTCTCTGAAGGCCCACTCTACAAGATCGGTGGGCTCTACCTGGGCAGCTGCCCGTGGAGTCTCGGCCCTACAACTACATCGAGCTGCTACCTGGTTGGGGAAGAATACCTTTGTGAAGTTCTACAAGTTTCATACCCTTGCCAAAGAGGATACCCAGTTTGGGCAGGAGGTGCTGCAGATGCCTCCGCACATTCCTGCACGTTCTGGAAGCTTTGGGACATCCCCATCGTACTAATCTGTCCCCAATATCCCTTATGGATGCTAGAGAAAATAGAATTTTAAATACCTACCGGTAAATCCTTTTCTCGTAGTCCATAAGGGATATTGGGCGCCCGCCTCTGTGTGGTGCTTTCTGCAGGTTCTCTGTTATGTGTTCCAGTTCAGCTATTGCTGTTCATGTTGCCAGATGTTGCTGGCTAAGTTTTATGTTGGTGTGCTGGTGTGAAAATCTCACCACACTTATTGTTGTTATGTTCATTCTCTCAAGTATGTCATTCTCCTTTGGGCACTGTTTTACCTATAACTGAGCTGTAGAGGGGAGGAGCCAGCACACCCAGTTGAAGAAATTTAAAGTGCACTGGCTCCTTTGGACCCGTCTATACTCCATTGTACTAATCTGTCCCCAATATCCCTTATGGGCTACGAGAAAAGGATTTACCGGTAGGTATTTAAAATCCTATTTTTAAATTATTTTTCCACACAATTAGGCCCTATATACACTCCAATGTACTATATTACTACCACTTGTGTGTCTCACTAACACACACCTTATTTGTGAAAAGCTGCCACTCAGTTATAGTTGAGGGGTGTATTAAGATTTGTGTTGCCACTACCGGTCTAAAACACCTAGTTCACTTACCTTTGTGCCTATTTCTCCCTTTAGTCTATATATCATATAATGGGGGGGGGGTGTCTGGAGAAAAATACCAGAATATAAATAATAAGGTGCTAATTCTGAGTGTGTGGCCCTTGAATGTTCACTGAGAGTGTTAAGTGGCCACCCAAGCAGAAATAATTGCCAACCCCTCCCACCCCCCCCCCCTGTACTACACTATTGGATTCCCATTTTTACTATTTTTTTCTGTTTGGGGAGGAATATCTGGAGCAATACACCAGAAGAACCCAGTGAATATCAGGATTCGTGTGACTTTGTATAAGTATTGTGTGCCCTCAGTGAAGTGTGTTATTCCCATTTGTATTTTAGTAAAACTAGATTGTTAACGTGATTGAAAACAGCTTTCAGTTTGAATAATTCTATGTATGTAGCTGAATAAAATGTATTGCACTGCTAGTAAGAATATGTAGTTATATATTGCTCATTTTATTTGTTCCAATTTCTGCACATGCCATTGGCTAAAACTGTATTGTTAAACCCTGGGCCGTAACTAGGTGTGTGCCGATGGTGCCTTGCCCACAGCACAAGTGCAGTGAAGGCGCACCATCTGGCAGCACACCCCTACCTACGGCTGTTTTAGTCAGTGATGGAGTAGTGAAATTTCCGCTGTCCATCGGCACCTGCCTCTGAAAGGGAGGGGGAGCGCGCCATTTGTTGTTACTCATCGTGCCGTAATTCTGGCTGTGAGCTCCGCCGCCACCTGGTCCCGTATAGGAGCCGCCGCTACCTCTATTGATGCCGCCAGGGAGACCCGCCGCCTCTGAAGTGGAGAGGGATCGCTCCTTCAGCCGCCTGGTCCCGTATAGGAGCCGCCACTGCCTCTACTGATGCCGCCAGTGAGACCCGCCGCAGCCTGAGCACTGGAGAGGACACTGTGAGCACCATTAAATGAGTATCTGTGCTTGATAGCCCTGGATGCCACATCGCCCTAACAGGTGACTTGAGACACATACACACACTCACTCACTCACTCACACTCTCTCTCTCTCTGTTGCTGTAATATGTAACAAAGGGTGACTGCTGCTGTAATGTGTAAAATGGGACTCTGCTGCTGTAATGTGTAAAATGGGACTCTGCTGCTGTAATGTGTAAACTGGAACTCTGGTCCCGTATAGGAGCCGCCGCTACCTCTATTGATGCCGACAGGGAGACCCGCCGCCTCTGAAGTGGAGAGGGATCGCTCCTTCAGCCGCCTGGTCCCGTATAGGAGCCGCCACTGCCTCTACTGATGCCGCCAGTGAGACCCGCCGCAGCCTGAGCACTGGAGAGGACACTGTGAGCACCATTAAATGAGTATCTGTGCTTGATAGCCCTGGATGCCACATCGCCCTAACAGGTGACTTGAGACACATACACACACTCACTCACTCACTCACTCACACTCTCTCTCTCTCTGTTGCTGTAATATGTAACAAAGGGTGACTGCTGCTGTAATGTGTAAAATGGGACTCTGCTGCTGTAATGTGTAAAATGGGACTCTGCTGCTGTAATGTGTAAACTGGAACTCTGCTACTGTAATGTGTAAAATGTAAGTCTGCTGCTGTAATGTGTAAAATGGAACTCTGCTGCTGTAATGTGTAAAATGGGACTCTGCTGCTGTAATATGTAAAACAGGACTCTGCTGCTGTAATGTGTAAAATGGGACTCTGCTGCTATAATATGTAAAATGGGACTATGCTGCTATAATTTGTAAAATGGGACTCTACTTGCCGTACTGTTTAAAATACCTGCCTAATGTGTAAAATGGGACTCTGCTACTGTAATGTGTAAAACGGGACTCTGCTGCTGTAATGTGTAAAATGGGACTAAGCTGCTGTAATGTGTAAAATGGGACTCTACGTGCCGTACTGTGTAAAATACCTGCCTAATGTGTAAAAGGGGACTCTACCCGCCGTCCTGTGTAAAAGGGAGCTCTGCCTGTCTTACTGTGTAAAAGGGAGCTATGTTCACATGGCTACAAAGCCACACTCCTATATTTTGGCCCTCTTTTTTTTGGGGGGGGGGGAGGGTGTCGCCGATGCTGTATCTTGCAAGCAGCGCTAAAATGTCCAGTTACGGCACTGGTTAAAGCTGTTCTCGTCACTCTGTTTTTTGTGTGCTAGTCATGGTTTCTTCCAGATATCTCTGCAGCAGAACTGACGCTTTCCATGCAGCATTTTGTTAATAATCTGTGTATCTTTCTACCCAATACTTTTCTTGTGTCTGTATATATGTAGTGCTGACAATTCTGTCTTTTGTCTGTATATACAAGTCCCCCACCTTCCTGTACCTTTTCAGCTCTGGTGACTAGCTGGAGGGTTTTTCCGGAGAGACAGATTGCTTGTTAATACTTGTTAATGTAAATAATGTCTCTGTTTAGAAAGGATGGAGCATATTAGGCTTGTGGGGAGAGCGGTCACAGACAGATCCGTAAATGGCAGAGAAGTTCTTATGTTGCAGATAAAAGGTTATAACAAAATGAAGACATCAACGGAGAAATTTGATTTCCATGATTAAAGAAGTGCTCTAATCTAGCAGCAAATGATAAATAGCCAGTATCAGAAAAGTGGCAGACGTGAAAACCAGATGCATCCCAAGCACAAGGGGTGGCGTGTGAGCGATATTTTCCTACTTCTATTGGTCCTAGCAAAGACCATGAATGGACAGTAACTTGCTATGTGACTGCTGAATGCAGCATACAGGCATCAGGAGAGAAAACACAGTGATGTGTCACTTATTCTATGTGTTTGCTTCATAGAATATATTAAGCATTCCACTTGCTAGGATGTTGTAAGATATTAGTAGAGCCAGTACAAAGATCACATTAGTGGGGGTAGCATATTCTTTTATAGAACATGGTAACGTGCAGCTGTGTGTATTTGTTGTGTTTGCATGTTTGTTTAACAATTTTAGGCTTGGGCTAAAATTAAGTCTGTGGTTTAAAACTGAAACTTCGCTTCAAGGCTTGGCTTAGTGTAAGGGTTGTATTCAGTATGCCGGCTGTTGGGATCCCGGCGCTCAGTATTCCGGCGCCGGAATCCCGACACCCAGAATACGACAACTGTTCTCCCTCTTAGGGGTCCACGACACCCCTGGCGGGAGAATAAATACCATGTCCACAGCGTGGTGAGTGCAGCGAGCCTGCAAGGGGATCATTTGCACTCGCCCAGCTGATCGTATGCCGGCGGTCGGGATCCCAGCATTGGTATCCTGGCCGCCAGCATACCATACTACGGCCCTCATTCCGAGTTGATCACTCGCTAGCTACTTGTAGCAGCCATGCAAACGCATAGTCGTCGCTTTGCAAGAGTGCGAATGCCTGTGCAGCCGAGCGGTACAAAAACATTTTGTGCAAAACAAGACCAGCCCTGTAGTTACTTATTCTGTGCAATGATTGCTACGACGAAGGTCCCGGAATTGATTTCAGATACTCGCCCTGCAAATGCCAGGACACGCCTGCGTTTTACCAAACACTGCCAGAAAACGGTCAGTTGGCACCCATAAACTCCCACTCCTTTCAATCTCCTTGATTGGTTGTGCGAATGGTATCGTCGCTAGAAGCAATGCAAAACAACGATGCTCTTTGTACCCATATGCCGCGCGTGCACATTGCGGCCCATACGCATGCGTAGTTTTGCTGTATTTTTAAATGATCGCTACGCAGCTAACAACGGCAGCTAGCGATTAACTCGGAATGAGGGCCTACACCCTTAGTATAATGTTCTGGATTAAAGTTGTCTCTTTTCACTGTTACTAATATCAATTTGCCATTTTGAATTTTGAGGGGTTGAATGTAAATTGAGTCTGCAGGTATCACTCTAACATTGGCACTCCTCAGCTTTTTATGGTGAAAATCTTGTGACGAACCTAAAGAATGGATCATAAATCAAAGCTTGGAGAGAGATATGGTAGAGAGAGATAAAGCTATACCAGCCCCTGTCATTTTACAGACTGTGTTTGAAAAATGACCGTTATACCCCATTCAGACATACGACCCGGGAATTTCCCTGCTCAGTCCTGGGTTTTTCAACTTTAAAATATGCCGGGGTTTTGTTGGAGACCCCCTTTCACACTTAACCTGAGACATGGGAAATTCCTGGGTCGACCCCTTTCAGACATAAGTCTGGCTACTTTCTGTGAATACCAAATTGCTTTCTAACAAATATTTAAAATGCCCGCTCTAATTTATACTGTGGACACCAGGCGCATCTTAGTACCATATACGATAAAAGTGCACTGTACGTCGCAAAACACTACATCCCTTAAGAGAAAACAATACACCCACACATTATCTGAGTTCCAAAGCTCATTGATGTATATATTTGTTATTAAAAGGATATGTATTCAATATATCACAATGTACAGTATACATATAGTTACATGGTTACAATTTATACAGTAAGCAGTTAATACAAATTAAATCAAATAAATACAGTTACAGGCCAGCAAATACATCACGATATCTTTCTCATAAAAAGTCTTCCCTCCATATCACTCTCTCTCTCTCTCTCTCTCCGTAAAATCATGTAGGCACTGGTCTGGCAGCATCTCTACCATTGTCTGGGACAAAACAGCAACTCCTGTGTGTCTGATCAGCAACGTGCTATCTAGTTTGGGGGAGTGCACACATCTAGTCTAAGGGAGGGAACTTTCTCATTCATGATGAGTGACTGGTCAATTCATATGCAAACCAGGTTCAGCCTTGAAGACATCAAAAGGGCTGGCCTGAGTTTTCTGTCCACCACCTGCTTGGAATGTCCATTGTTCTAATAAGAGTGACTTTAGCTTTCATACATTTAATCATAACTACTCATAGCAATGTGCTACAACTTAATAACAGGCATCAAATTGATATACACATTAATCTGGTTGCTTTAATACCAAACACAACATGTCTATCTTGCTCTGCTCCAATAATACACATACATGACGTTACTCCATTATATCATTATGATGTCTGGCGCTTGATATGTTATAATTATGTGCTGTATGAAATATGTGTCGAATCTATCTCTGTGGCATGTCTGTGTAAATGCGTATGTTACCATATATTGCTGTGCTTGCTGCGCGTATTTGTGGAGTCTGTATGTTGTCTCTATGTAATATTTTTGACTTCGACAGTCCACCCTTTGCAGGTAAACAATAACTGCCATCAATTATTAACATAAGAAAAAAAATATTTCAGACAATAATCGGTGACCTAGACACAAGTATGTATTCATTTCGCAAATCAGATGTTTGACCATATTTGGGGAAGACAGGGAGGAGGACGAGACATCCTCTATATGCACTCAGCGCTCACGGGACCACTGGTTGGGTGTGGGACAACATTCAACCTATAGAGTATGCTGGGACAGTTCTTTGGCCTATAATGTCTGATTTGGACGAACATTTCACACATACATGTACCTACGTCTTTGTACACTGATGTTCGGATTCGATTGAGGTTCTGCTGGGTAGATGAAGTAGACACAAACAAATCGTGAAAGTGACATATAAAATTTTCATGATCTACATATTCCTATCATTTTCTGAACATTGTTTCCATTTCTGGAACGTATGCTAGGTCTGTTTAATCATTGAACAAGGGTTATTAAGTAGTGTCCTTCCTAGATAACATAAACCTTCGGAGTTCGGGGAGAGCCACTCATAAACCTTTCTTCCACATATATTAATGAGCTCTTTATCTGCTATGTGTGAATAGCCATTGTCTGATTGTTCCTGATTACCTCCCAATTTCCTGAACTGGTACTGGTGGATCTTAAGGCTAGGGGGGTCTAGTTATATTATACTCTTTGTCCACCAGTCCCCTCCCCCGTGTAATTCAAGTACCTCAGCTAACTCTAAAAAAAATGGCACTAATCCTGCATCTTTTCGTCTTAGAGGTACCTGTGAGCACATCCAACATTCCGTTTGGTTTAAGACCTTACCCACTTGTGAGTGGTAATCACTCAAGGGATATCTGTCACCTTATTGCTAGACTGACATCTCTGGATGCTCTCATCTTCAAATATGGTGTCACAATAACTACAAAATACAGTATTCCTCAGACAATAGCCTATCACGTTACCTCCAAACTCAATAACTACTAGACCTTTGATTTTTCTCTGGCTTTAACAAACTGATTGGCTAATCCTGGGATCCTATAAGGAAATCACTCCTTCCTCCAGAGCTAGTTCCAGTCCCACACTCGACTCCTCATAAAAAAAACCTCGCAAAAATAGAATGTCCTGAAAAAAAAAAATGTTTGTCAGCGGGAAAGAGAGAAAAGAGAAATAGAACAAAACAACTCTTGTCCATAGCAAATCAATTACAACGACTGGTCTTTCTGTGATCCTTTAGCACGCTCAGGTAGTATTCAGCAGTGCCGCCTCTCAGTCGTTACGGAACAGACTCTCTGGTGATACTTTTGCGATCTCACTCCATTTACGAGTTCCTTCCAGACTACCGACTTTCCTGCAATGGAAATCGTGGACCCAAGTCTCTCTCTCGGCTACATTCACTGGGATAGTGCTGTCAACAAAACTTGGTACGGTCCTTCCCACCTGTCTATTAGGCAACCTGAGTGTAAGAACAATCACGCAGCCTCTTGGTTCACAATCAAGACAGTTAGTATTTGGCATACCAGCAATCAACAGTTTCAAGTTCTTTTGTCAAGTTCTCAAATGCTGGCTCATCTCGATAAAGTACTGTACTGTGTATTTCTGTTCATTGTGCGGATCAATCATGACATGAGGTTGTATTCCAAAAAAACAAAAAGACACAAATACCAAAACAAAAACAAATTTCGAAGAGGGTGATTCGTTAAGTGAAGATCTGGGAGTGGTTCCGATGCTACATAATACTAGTGGCAGTATCTATGATCACAATAGTACATTTTCAAGCTTTGCTCCTACTTCTAGGGGTACCATTATCTACTAGTGATGTGCACCGGACATTTTTCGGGTTTTGTGTTTTGGTTTTGGATTCGGTTCCGCGGCCGTGTTTTGGATTCGGACGTATTTTGGCAAAACCTCCCTGAAAATTTATTGTCGGATTCGGGTGTGTTTTGGATTCGGGTGTTTTTTTTACAAAAAACCCTCAAAAACAGCTTAAATCATAGAATTTGGGGGTCATTTTGATCCCATAGTATTATTAACCTCAATAACCATAATTTCCACTCATTTCCAGTCTATTCTGAACACCTCACACCTCACAATATTATTTTTAGTCCTAAAATTTGCACCAAGGTCGTTGGATGACTAAGCTAAGCGACCCAAGTGGCCGACACAAACACCTGGCCCATCTAGGAGTGGCACTGCAGTGTCAGACAGGATGGTCGATTTAAAAAATAGTCCCCAAACAGCACATGATGCAAAGAAAAAAAGAGGTGCACTGTGGTCGCTGGATGGCTAAGCTAAGCGACACAAGTGGCCGACACAAACACCTGGCCCATCTAGGAGTGACACTGCAGTGTCAGGCAGGATGGCACTTCAAAAAAATAGTCCCCAAACAGCACATGATGCAAAGAAAAATGAAAGAAAAAAGAGGTGCAAGATGGAATTGTCCTTGGGCCCTCCCACCCACCCTTATGTTGTATAAACAGGACATGCACACTTTAACAAACCCATCATTTCAGCGACAGGGTCTGCCACACAACTGTGACTGAAATGACTGGTTGGTTTGGGCCCCCACCAAAAAAGAAGCAATCAATCTCTCCTTGCACAAATTGGCTCTACAGAGGCAAGATGTCCACCTCCTCCTCATCATCCGATTCCTCACCCCTTTCACTGTGTACATCCCCCTCCTCACAGATTATTAATTCGTCCCCACTGGAATCCACCATCTCAGGTCCCTGTGTACTTTCTGGAGGCAATTGCTGGTGAATGTCTCCACGGAGGAATTGATTATAATTCATTTTGATGAACATCATCTTCTCCACATTTTCTGGAAGTAACCTCGTACGCCGATTGCTGACAAGGTGAGCGGCTGCACTAAACACTCTTTCGGAGTACACACTGGAGGGGGGGCAACTTAGGTAAAATAAAGCCAGTTTCTGCAAGGGCCTCCAAATTGACTCTTTTTCCTGCCAGTATACGTACGGACTGTCTGACGTGCCTACTTGGATGCGGTCACTCATATAATCCTCCACCATTCTTTCAATGGTGAGAGAATCATATGCAGTGACAGTAATCGTTGGCAGGTCCTTCAGTCCGGACCAGATGTCAGCACTCGCAGCCAGACTGCCCTGCATCACCGCCAGCGGGTGGGCTCGGAATTCTTAACCTTTTCCTTGCACCCCCAGTTGCGGGAGAATCTGAAGGAGCAGCTGTTGACGGGTCACATTCCGCTTGACTTGACAATTTTCTCACCAGCAGGTCTTTGAACCTCTGCAGACTTGTGTCTGCCGGAAAGAGAGATACAACATAGGTTTTAAATCTAGGATCGAGCACGGTGGCCAAAATGTAGTGCTCTGATTTCAACAGATTGACCACCCGTGAATCCTGGTTAAGCGAATTAAGGGCTCCATCCACAGGTCCCACATGCCTAGCGAAATCGCTCTGTTTTAGCTCCTCCTTCAATGTCTCCAGCTTCTTCTGCAAAAGCCTGATGAGGGGAATGACCTGACTCAGGCTGGCAGTGTCTGAACTGACTTCACGTGTGGCAAGTTCAAAGGGTTGCAGAACCTTGCACAACGTTGAAATCATTCTCCACTGCGCTTGAGTCAGGTGCATTCCCCCTCCTTTGCCTATATCGTAGGCAGATGTATAGGCTTGAATGGCCTTTTGCTGCTCCTCCATCCTCTGAAGCATATAGAGGGTTGAATTCCACCTCGTTACCACCTCTTGCTTCAGATGATGACAGGGCAGGTTCAGGACTGTTTGCTGGTGCTCCAGTCTTCGGCAGGCGGTGGCTGAATGCCGAAAGTGGCCCGCAATTCTTCGGGCCACCGACAGCATCTCTTGCACGCCCCTGTCGTTTTTTAAATAATTCTGCACCACCAAATTCAATGTATGTGCAAAACATGGGACGTGCTGGAATTTGCCCAGATGTAATGCACGCACAATATTGCTGGCGTTGTCCGATGTCACAAATCCCCAGGAGAGTCCATTTGGGGTAAGCCATTCTGCGATGATGTTCCTCAGTTTCCGTAAGAGGTTGTCAGCTGTGTGCCTCTTCTGGAAAGCGGTGATACAAAGCGTAGCCTGCCTAGGAACGAGTTGGCGTTTGCGAGATGCTGCTACTGGTGCCTCCGCTGCTGTTCTTGCTGCGGGAGGCAATACATCTACCCAGTGGGCTGTCACAGTCATATAGTCCTGAGTCTGCCCTGCTCCACTTGTCCACATGTCCGTGGTTAAGTGGACATTGGGTACAACTGCATTTTTTAGGACACTGGTGACTCTTTTTCTGAGGTCTGTGTACATTTTCGGTATCGCCTGCCTAGAGAAATGGAACCTAGATGGTATTTGGTACCGGGGACACAGTACCTCAATGAAGTCTGTAGTTGCCTGTGAATTAACGGTGGATAACGGAAACACGTTTCTCACCGCCCAGGCTGCCAAGGCCTGAGTTATCCGCTTTGCAGCAGGATGACTGCTGTGATATTTCATCTTCCTCGCAAAAGACTGTTGGACAGTCAATTGCTTACTGGAAGTAGTACAAGTGGTCTTCCGACTTCCCCTCTGGGATGACGATCGACTCCCAGCAGCAATAACAGCAGCGCCAGCAGCAGTAGGCGTTACACTCAAGGATGCATCGGAGGAATCCCAGGCAGGAGAGGACTCGTTAGACTTGCCAGTGACATGGCCTGCAGGACTATTGGCTTTCCTGTGTAAGGAGGAAATTGACACTGAGGGAGTTGGTGGTGTGGTTTGCAGGACCTTGGTTACAAGAGGAAGGGATTTAGTGGTCAGTGGACTGCTTCCGCTGTCATCCAAAGTTTTTGAACTTGTCACTGACTTATGATGAATGCGCTGCAGGTGACGTATAAGGGAGGATGTTCCGAGGTGGTTAACGTCCTTACCCCTACTTATTACAGCTTGACAAAGGCAACACACGGCTTGACACCTGTTGTCCGCATTTGTGTTAAAATAATTCCACACCGAAGAGGTGATTTTTTTTTGTAATTTGACCAGGCATGTCAATGGCCATATTCGTCCCACGGACAACAGGTGTCTCCCCGGGTGCCTGACTTAGACAAACCACCTCACCATCAGAATCCTCCTTGTCAATTTCCTCCTCAGGGCCAGCAACACCCATATCCTCATCCTGGTGTACTTCAACAGTGACATCTTCAATTTGACTATAAGGAACTGGACTGCGGGTGCTCCTTCCAGCACTTGCAGGGGGCGTGCAAATGGTGGAATGCGCCACCTCTTCCCGTCCAGTGTTGGGAAGGTCAGGCATCGCAGCCGACACAATTGGACTCTCCTTGGGGATTTGTGATTTAGAAGAACGCACAGTTCTTTGCTGTGCTTTTGCCAGCTTAAGTCTTTTCATTTTTTTAGCGAGAGGATGAGTGCTTCCATACTCATGTGAAGCTGAACCACTAGCCATGAACATAGGCCAGGGCCTCAGCCGTTCCTTGCCACTCCGTGTCGTAAATGGCATATTGGCAAGTTTACGCTTCTCCTCAGACGCTTTTAATTTTAGATTTTTGGGTCATTTTACTGAACTTTTGTTTTTTTGATTTTACATGCTCTCTACTATGACATTGGGCATCGGCCTTGGCAGACGACGTTGATGGCATTTCATCGTCTCGGCCATGACTAGTGGCAGCAGCTTCAGCACGAGGTGGAAGTGGATCTTGATCTTTCCCTATTTTACCCTCCACATTTTTGTTCTCCATTTTTTAATGTGTGGAATTATATGCCAGTATCAATAGCAATGGCCTACTACTATATATACTGCGCACAACTGAAATGCACCACAGGTATGGATGGATAGTATACTTGATGACACAGAGGGAGGTAGAGCAGTGGCCTACTGTACCGTACTGCTATATATTATATACTGGTGGTCAGCAAACTGTGCAAAACTGAAATGCACCACAGGTATGGATGGATAGTATACTTGACGACACAGAGGTAGGTAGAGCAGTGGCCTACTGTACCGTACTGCTATATATTATATACTGGTGGTCAGCAAACTGTGCAAAACTGAAATGCACCACAGGTATGGATGGATAGTATACTTGACGACACAGAGGTAGGTAGAGCAGTGGCCTACTGTACCGTACTGCTATATATTATATACTGGTGGTCAGCAAACTGTGCAAAACTGAAATGCACCACAGGTATGGATGGATAGTATACTTGACGACACAGAGGTAGGTAGAGCAGTGGCCTACTGTACGGTACTGCTATATATTATATACTGGTGGTCAGCAAACTGTGCAAAACTGAAATGCACCACAGGTATGGATGGATAGTATACTTGATGACACAGAGGTAGGTAGTTCAGTGGCCTTCTGTACCGTACTCCTATATATTATATACTGGTGGTCAGCAAAATTATGCACTGTACTCCTACTATATACTACAATGCAGCACAGATATGGAGCGTTTTTCAGGCAGAGAACGTATAATACTGGTGGTCACTGGTCAGCAAAACTCTGCACTGTACTCCTCCTATATAATACTGCTGGTCCCCAGTCCCCACAATAAAGCAGTGTGAGCACAGATATATGCAGCACACTGAGCACAGATATGGAGCGTTTTTCAGGCAGAGAATGTATAATACCTGTGGTCACTGGTCAGCAAAACTCTGCACTGTACTCCTCCTATATAATACTGCTGGTCCCCAGTCCCCACAATAAAGCAGTGTGAGCACAGATATATGCAGCACACTGAGCACAGATATGGAGCGTTTTGCAGGCAGAGAACGTATAATACTGGTGGTCACTGGTCAGCAAAACTCTGCACTGTACTCCTCCTATATAATACTGCTGGTCCCCAGTCCCCACAATAAAGCAGTGTGAGCACAGATATATGCAGCACACTGAGCACAGATATGGAGCGTTTTTCAGGCAGAGAACGTATAATACTGGTGGTCACTGGTCAGCAAAACTCTGCACTGTACTCCTCCTATATAATAGTTACTGCTGGTCCCCAGTCCCCACAATAAAGCAGTGTGAGCACAGATATATGCAGCACACTGGGCATAGATATGGAGCGTTTATCAGGCAGACAACGTATACTGGTGGTCACTGGTCAGCAAAACTCTGCATTGTACTCCTCCTATATAATACTGCTGGTCCCCAGTCCCCACAATAAAGCAGTGTGAGCACAGATATATGCAGCACACTGAGCACAGATATGGAGCGTTTTTCAGGCAGACAACGTATAATACTGGTGGTCATTGGTCAGCAAAACTCTGCACTGTACTCCTCCTATATAATAGTTACTGCTGGTCCCCAGTCCCCACAATAAAGCAGTGTGAGCACAGATATATGCAGCACACTGGGCACAGATATGGAGCGTTTATCAGGCAGACAACGTATACTGGTGGTCACTGGTCAGCAAAACTCTGCACTGTACTCCTCCTATATAATACTGCTGGTCCCCAGTCCCCACAATAAAGCAGTGTGAGCACAGATATATGCAGCACACTGAGCACAGATATGGAGCATTTTTCAGGCAGACAACGTATAATACTGGTGGTCGCTGGTCAGCAAAACTCTGCACTGTACTCCTCCTATAATACTGCTGGTCCCCAGAATAAAGATATTTGCACTGCAGCCCCCTGAAACAAAGTGAGAGGACGCCAGCCACGTCCTCTCACTATCATTTCCAATGCACGAGTGAAAAATGGCGGCGACGCGCGGCTCCCTATATAGAATCCGAATCTCGCGAGAATCCGACAGCGGGATGATGACGTTCGGGCGCGCTCGGGTTAACCGAGCCATACGGGAGAATCCGAGTATGCCTCGGACCCGTATAAAAAGGGTGAAGTTCGGGGGGGTTCGGATTCCGAGGAACCGAACCCGCTCATCACTATTATCTACACACAAATTTCTGCGCAATTTTTCTTTGCGGTAAACACAGCAACATCCGTGGTGGCAGGAAATGCCTCTACCCAGTTTGAGAAAACATCAGTGCACACCAATACATAACAATAATTCCTAAAGGGTGTTAACTGTACGAAGTCGTTGTGCGTTTGCAATGTAGAGTATCATGAGCATTACTCAAAAAAAAAAATAACATCTCTAAAGGAGAGAAAGAAGGAGAAAATGAAAAAAGAAAAATGTCAGGTTTGCCATTCACAAACAGGCATATCAGTGTCTATACAAATTTTCCCTTCACCAGTATTCTTATTTTTCCTCCACCCTTTGTGCATGACAAGGCACACTGCAGTAATACTGGTGTTATTGTGCTGGTGAGATATACTGGGTTCGGGCAGAACTCTGAAGGACCAATTAGGCATGTAGTGTTTGAACTGTAATCGGGTCCATGTATTGTACCACCCTGTGTGATCGCAAAAGATGAAGAGGAAACTGTGGAGAAACAGAATAGAGGTTGGTGACAGATGAGTTTGTAGAGGTGGAGAAGATTTTACTAAAATGACAACTGGATTGGGCACTACGGGGAAGTGATTCTCTACTTGGTCTACTCCCCTTAAAAAAAAATTCTGTGTTTGTTGTATTGCTATTGGGACTATCCAAGCCATCAATCCAGTGTCCTGTCCATCCTAAGTTCATAGGGAACCCGGTATCTGTGAGATAATTTCCTCTACCTGTGATGGACATGCAACTAGAACAGTGTAATGTGACATTAGTCTTCGTGGGTGTCTAACATACTTTTTACTTCCTGAGCGGGAGCACAGTATATGTATATCATATCTAACAAAGCTCCTGTTAAGTTAATCAGGGGCCATTTCTGCTAGGAAAAAGAAGCAAAAGTTTAGAGGCCCCATCTTAACCCCAGCAAGTTTTGTCAAAGGGTAATGTTGCATTTATTTTGTTCTTCCCATTAGCCGAATCTGTGTTTTCTATATGGCTTATGATTCCTTACTATATGTCCCTTGGTTCCGTCTATGTGTTTAATAATGTGGCTTGTATTTTCTGTCTAGGGGGTCTATATTGACTATGTGTCCTACTACTCCTACAATCTCTGGCAAAATGCCCTTCCTTCCTACAAGTGTAACATATTACTGACCTTGACTTACCATTAGGGATCTGGGGTTTGGATTGGTGGGTCTTTCCTGTATGTGCCTGTATACTTACCGTCCTCAAACTCTCCACCTGTTGTTCTCTGCGACTAGCACTATTCTTGTGATGTTCAATAGCGCACTCTCTAAGATTAGCTACTGTGACCCCTTTCCAATTTGGCAAAGAAGTCTGCACCCTGACCCTCAATGCCTTATTGAGCCTGTCCATTAGCACAGAGACAGCCACCTCCCATTTGCCGAATTAGTGTTTACAAGTGATCTTATCCAGATGGAGAGTTTTCTATTACTGCAAAAGACAAAAAAAATAAAATAATTAACAAGCTTCTAGGTCATGCGAAGTATTCATTCAATCCTTCTCATCCCGTATTAAGGGTCTGTACATGGTCCAACAAACATTTCCGAGCTCATCTTGACTAGGTGCATTACTAGGAATGAATACTTCTTATATGGTAACTAAAAGAAATACCCGGGGGTTACCCTGTCTCTGCCCGCTTTCCTACTGGCAAATACTAATGTGCGGACAGGTTTTTCTCCATTTCTGATGTTACTTTCTTGATTATTATTTTATTTTTGGGTTTTACTATATATGTAAACGAATGATACCATACTTACCAGTTCCACTGGTCTCAGCCACTTCCCCCACAGGCTACTGCTCTTCTTTTACCGGTTGGATACTCCTCTGAGTGCATGAGAAATGGCTGAAACCAATCAGGTCGCCTTCTCCTCCTAAATAAAACTTCAACATTCATTAGTACATATATAGGTTACAGTCATATTTTTCATATTTTTATTATTTTCTATAGTTTGTATGCTGGCCGTAACTGCTTCCACATCTACATATGGCGGTGTACTTGCTTTCTCTTTTTCTTCCTACTTGTTTATTGTTGCTACAAGTTCAAACAGTTCTTATATTTCCATTCTTGTCTTATATGACTTTGGTTAGACATACCACCTGCAATACCTTAGGATCAAACTCACCAACCCCTCTTGCTGCCACAGGTTTAAACAATTTGTATGTCTGACCCTTTGTTTTCTGAATTTAATCAGACATATTTTAATCTTCTGTAACACCTCTGATTCAAAGCTACCCATCTTTGGGAATGGGGCCCTATCTTCCGCAGTCATACGTACCCACTCATTGCAAAAAGCCTCCGTGTGTGAACCATATTTTTCACACATAATATACCTTGCTGACCCTCTCGGCCGCAATTCTGACCTTCTCGGTCCCAACTCTTCTGCCTGAACCCTAGCTACCAAACGCCCACTGCTTGTGCATTTGGATCCCATCGCAGACTTTTTGCCAATAAACGCAATCCCCAATGCACACCTCAAATAGACGGTGAAAGACACCTAACGCTTTCACTCGCTCCTTCTCCGCTGACGTACCACGACTCACTCCAATAGTGACCACCGTGTATCCAGTGAGGCCCTAACTAGCTTCTATTCACTGGAAGTTTTAGTAGTAACTTATCTATTCCAGCGAATATCCGCTGTTGAAGATTTTCCTGAGAGAGACCAGCGAAAACGTCCCTTTTTGACTTACACAAATCACGCTTGCGTATGCTCTACACAGCACTAATGATACAGCGATTTTACGCAAAAGCTCATAAAAGGGGTATCAAGTTGCACTATGTATAGCACCCACAAACATGCGGTCCAATCGCACAGCGTATAGGTACTTGTTACCTATCCACCCTACGACCACTGGAATCGAATCACAAGCTGCGAAACCTCAGCTGGAGCGTAATACAAAACCTTTAAACTTCAATTCACAATTTCTATACTTCTGCACAATGCACAATTCTATATCACGCTCATCTACAAATCACCTCACGATTTGCGTATTACCTTTACATTTATTAACGTAAGTCAGCCGCCTTACGCCGCCAAGCCTCCTCTTACTTGGTGTACCCACAGGACCCGAATTTCCGGGGTTCATATCCTCTCACTCCACTTTCAGTCACTCAAATACACCTGGTTTTTCTGTACAGAAATGTTTTACTCTCCTAAGTCAGCAGCTTTATTCCAGAGGTGCTTACAGTTTTTAAACTAAATTTAGAGTAACCTGCTTTTGAAATCGGATAGTTATGTGCTATTGTATTAAATGTCTACTATCCCACCTTAATTGATGCTATTTTGATGTCACTATGTTTTAAATACAAATAACCTTTTTGCATAAGTCCATGGAGTGCCGCCTTATTTCCTTCGCTGCTAACACCTGAGCCACAGGTGGGGAAGGATACCTCTTCCACCTTAATTGAACAAATATCGTGTGTTTTGTACTTAGCGTCCGCACTCCTACGCAACCTTCCGTAATCATGCGACCAGCGTGTCCTTTACGGCACGTGTGCGACCCTGTACTTTGTCCATACCACGTGTACATCGTACGTCCGCAATTCAACAAACCACACAGTCTCTATAATTGTGAGCAATACTAACTATATTCGCTCACTTAACACAACACCCAGTTTTTTTTCTGTATAAACCTTAACAACCAGGCCAGAACTTCATTTCATGTCTTTATAATTACTCCCTTAAATACATTTATTTCAAATTTATCTGTATAGCAAACAAATGTATCCGATTTCACACAGATCTATAATGACTGCAATAATCTATAATTTAAATGATATGATTCAGATTGGATAGCTATCTTGCAGAACATACACTGATATAAATATACACTTAATTATAATTATATTATATATAAGTATCATTCACTGGCCTGCTATGAGACACGTTACTGCTTCCCTGCCTCTAATTTGCGTATCAAAGATATTTGCTGTTCACTACTAAAAAAAAGTAGTTACACAGGTTAATTTGCATTTCAATGGCTATACTCCCTATTAAGCAGACTCTACAATTCTTGGAAGAAGAAAAAAACAAAACAAAAAAACTTTTTTATTCTTTTTTTTTTCTTTTTCACAGACAAGAAGGGAAAAAAAATCACTTATCTCACCATTTACTCTCATTAGGCTCAATTGAAACTATTTGTAATTGACTATGGCATGGGTTAAATAAATGCATTGGTAACTCATAAATGGTGTTGGATGTGACAAAGGAAACTGATTGTTCTGAGCACACTGAAAATCAGCTATTTAGAAAGTGACCTTCCTAAAATGGCCACTGCTCCTCCCCCTTCCACATCCATGAGGTTTACACAAGATGACGGACAGGCCATGTGGTTAGTCCAAAATGGAGAACAGACCATGCAGTTCCTTTGTCACAAAGAAATCACACTCCACACTGGCACCAAAGTTACTTTAGGCCTGAGTTTAAAAAAAAAAAGCTATATCAAGGCTATGCAGCAACTTTTAAATCTACTTAACAGATAAACAATCCAATCTGAATCAAACACAATATGACTTATTTGAACTTTGTTTTGCAACAATAAAAATACGCTTTAGCATCTTAAATATTATGAGAAACACATTGTCACTTGAATTTCATATCAGCGGCTTACTGATAACACAACAGAACACACGGATATGATTTGTCAGCGTCATGATGCATCCACCATTAGCTGATCGACCACAGCGTTGCGTTTAAAATGTACAGTGCATCATTAAGACTGATATCACGGACGCAGCCCTCATCTGTGAATACCAATTGCTTTCTAACAAATATTTAAAATGCCCACTCTAATTTGTACTGCGGACGCCAGGCGCATCTTAGTACCATATACGATAAAAGTGAGCTGTACATCACAAAACACTACATCCCTTAAGAGAAAACAATACACCCACCCATTATCTGAGTTCCAAAGCTCATTGATGTATATATTTGTTATTAAAAGGATATTGTCACGATCCGGGTATCTGGACGCCATTACTTACCCTTCAGATGCCTCCTAAGGCTGGCTCAGCGTTCCAGGACCGGATTCCGCTGTTCCTGAGTTTCCACATGCAGAATGTCAGAGTGGTGATTTCATCAGCCGCGGCCTCCGCTGTGCCCGCGTGGTTAAATGTGCGCTTGTCAGTCTGGCGTCTCCTGTCTCCTGTGGCCGGCGTCGCCATTACTGTTTCAATTCTCACATGGATTACAAACCAAACTTCCCTCCAAGTGTCTGCATGGGCGCAGCCATCTTGGATTTTGTCATCTGAGCATTTCCACCAATCTGCTGTCTGTATTGTTGATTTGCATAATTGCCTAGCCAACCCCTTCCTTGCTGCAGGTATAAGTAAGCTGTGCCTGAGCAAGGAAGGCGTCAGTGCTTTGGTTGTCTAACCTAGTTCCAGTTTGTCTCTCTCCTGTGGTTGTCTTCCAGGTTCCAGCTCCTGTCTCCAGACTTCTGCTATAGAGACCCGCACCAGCATTCCATCTGCGGTGTAGCCTGACTCCCCGATCCATTCTGGACTCACCTGTTTCCAGCTACAACAATCACCTGCTTCCAGCCCAGCTTCCAGCAGTGTACAGCTTCTCTTAAAGGGCCGGTGTCCTTTCTGCAGTTTACCACTCTCCACCGGTATTATTATTTCACCGCTCTCAAACAATCACCTGCTTCCAGCCCAGCTTCCAGCAGTGTATAGCTTCTCTTAAAGGGCCGGTGTCCTTTTCTGCAGTTTACCACTCTCCACCGGTATTATTATTTCACCGCTCTCAAACTCCAAACTTCATTATTATTTCATCGCTCTCAAGTTCGTTTATTATTTAACTGGTTCCAGCCAGTATCCACTCCGTACCAACAACAGTCTGGTTCCAGCCAGTATCCACAGCAGCCGTTTTACCTTCAGCAGCCCAGCCTTTCCTGGAACATCAGCTGGTACGATCCTGGGTTCTCTCCATTGCTACAGTCAGGCCTGGTAAGGACTTTCCAACTAGAAGATTATAAGAACTGTCTCACACTACCAGTGCCTGTGGCCCTTGCCACCCTGTAGTACCCAGGAATAGTATTTATCCTCTGTTGACTTTTATGTTTCCTTTTACTGCTGCTGTGTTACGGAGTTTGTCATAATAAACATCATTGACTTTTATCCTGGTTGTCGTGGTCACGCCTTCGGGCAGTTATTCTACATGTTACTTACATGTCTAGGGGTCTGATACAACCTCCCAGGTTCCGTTACATCTCAGCCCCTACAACTGAGGCTGCCTCCCGTCAGCTCAGGCCCTCAGTTGTGACAGTAAGCACTGACCTAATGAATCCAGCCGGAGACCAGGATCAAGCGGCCAGGCCGATGCAAGAACTGGCAGCCCGACTTGAACATCAGGAGGCTGCACAGGGCCACATCATCCGCTGTCTCCAGGATCTCTCTACACGGCTGGATGGGATTCAAATGACCCTCCGTGGACCTGGCACGTCCGGTGCGTCCACTACAGTGACACCAGCTGTAACCCCACCCACCTTACCCATTTCCAGTCCACATCTTCATCTTCCAACGCCAGCAAAATTTGATGGATCTCCAAGGTTCTGCAGGGGATTTCTCAATCAATGTGAAATCCACTTTGAGCTTCTACCTGGCAATTTCTTCAGTGACCGTACCAAAATTGCCTATATCATCTCCCTTCTCAGTGGCTCAGCCCTTGACTGGGCATCACCTTTATGGGAGAAGTCTGATCCCCTGCTATCCTCCTATACTGACTTTGTAGCTACATTCAGGCGCATCTTCGACGAGCCAGGCCGGATAACATCTGCTTCATCTGAGATTCTCCGTTTACGCCAGGGAACACGTACTGTGGGACAGTATCTTATACAGTTTAAAATCCTGGCATCCGAACTGGCATGGAACGACGAGGCCCTGTATGCTGCATTCTGGCATGGCTTATCAGAACGCATCAAGGATGAGTTAGCTACCAGAGACTTGCCCTCTAAGTTGGATGAGCTAATTTCTCTTTGCACGAAGGTTGATCTACGTTTCAGAGAGAGAGCAACCGAGCGAGGAAGATCATCTACTCCTAAATCTTCTGCTCCTCCTCCTCGTCAACCATCTCCATCCAAGGATGAGCCTATGCAAATTAGTCGTTCCCGTCTATCTCCCGCTGAGCGCCGAAGACGTCTCTCTGAGTCTCTCTGTCTCTACTGTGCAGCTCCGTCGCACACTATCAATGCCTGTCCCAAACGTCCGGGAAACTCCAGATCCTAGCTCGCCAAGGAGAGGGCCGGCTAGGAGTAATGATCTCCTCTCCATCTCCTCATGACTGTAACCTCCCAGTGTCGCTCCAAATTGCTCAACGTTACAGGAACGTCATTGCCCTCCTTGATTCCGGAGCAGCTGGGAATTTCATCACCGAAGCTTATGTTAAACGGTGGTCCCTACCCACCGAGAGACTGTCCTCGTCCATCTCTTTGACTGCCGTGGATGGCAGCAAGATTTTTGACGCAGTCATTTCCTTAAGGACTCTTCCAGTTCGTCTGAGAGTGGGAGTTCTTCATTCTGAGTATATTTCTTTTTTAGTGATTCCAAGAGCCACACATCCAGTGGTTTTAGGCCTTCCATGGCTCCGTCTCCACAACCCATCAATTGACTGGACGACTACGCAAATACTGGCATGGGGTCCCTCCTGTGCTGAGACTTGTTTAGCCAAAGTTCTTCCTGTTTGTTCTTCCTTCCCCAGGTCATCTGATGTTCCGCCTCCTCCATATCAAGACTTCACGGACGTGTTCAGTAAAGCCTCTGCTGATATCCTTCCTCCTCATAGAGAATGGGACTGCCCAATCGACCTCATTCCAGGGAAGGTTCCACCGCGAGGCCGAACTTATCCGTTGTCTCTGCCTGAGACACACTCCATGGAAGAGTACATCAAAGAGAACCTGGCGAAGGGTTTCATCCGACCATCTTCTTCTCCAGCCGGCGCAGGCTTCTTCTTCGTTAAGAAGAAAGACGGTGGTCTGCGTCCGTGCATCGATTACAGAGGTCTGAACGACATTACCGTCAAGAACCGATACCCTTTACCCCTGATTACCGAGCTCTTTGATAGAGTTAGTGGTGCAACTATTTTCACAAAGCTGGACTTGAGGGGTGCCTACAATCTCATCCGAATCCGTGAGGGTGACGAGTGGAAGACCGCCTTTAACACCCGTGACGGACATTATGAGTACCTCGTCATGCCCTTCGGATTGAGCAACGCTCCAGCAGTCTTCCAGCACTTCGTGAATGAGATTTTCAGGGACATCTTGTACCGCCATGTCGTGGTTTATCTAGACGACATCCTCATCTTTGCTAATAATCTCGAAGATCATCGTTTCTGGGTAAAAGAGGTTCTTTCCCGTCTCCGTGTCAATCACCTCTATTGTAAATTGGAGAAGTGTGTGTTTGAAGTTAAAACCATTCCGTTTCTAGGTTACATTGTGTCCGGTTCCGGACTAGAGATGGATCCTGAGAAACTCCAAGCAATCCAGAATTGGCCTATACCCTTAAGCCTCAAAGGGGTCCAGAGGTTCTTAGGGTTCGCCAATTATTATAGAAAATTTATACGAGACTTTTCCACCATCGTGGCGCCTATCACTGCATTAACCAAGAAAGGTGCTAATCCGTCCAAGTGGTCCGAGGAAGCTACACAGGCCTTTCACCTTCTGAAGCAACGGTTCATCTCTGCACCAGTTCTGAAACAGCCCGACACGACTCTCCTTTTATCTTAGAGGTAGATGCCTCCTCCGTTGGAGTAGGAGCAGTGTTATCCCAGAGGGCCAAAGATGGACATCTACAACCTTGCAGTTTCTTCTCCCGGAAGTTCTCCCCAGCTGAGCGCAACTATGCCATTGGCGATCAGGAGTTGCTAGCCATCAAGCTCGCTCTGGAGGAGTGGAGATACCTGTTGGAGGGAGCTTCCCACTCAATCACCATACTTACCGACCACAAAAATCTTTTATATCTCAAAGGCGCACAATGTCTGAATCCTCGTCAGGCCAGATGGGCACTTTTCTTTTCTAGGTTTGACTTTAAACTCCAGTTCTGTCCGGGTTCTCAGAATCGTAAGGCCGATGCCCTTTCCCGCTCATGGGAGCAAGAAAATGAGTCCGAGTCTGCAGACAAGCATCCTATTATTAATCCGTTGGCATTCTCCACGGTAGGGATGGACTCTACGCCTCCACCAGGGAAAAGTTTTGTTAAGCCAGTTCTAAGGAAGAAGCTCATGCATTGGGCCCATGCTTCCCGTTTTGCTGGACATACAGGCATTCAGAAAACCCTTGAATTTATTTCTAGGTCCTACTGGTGGCCAACTCTGAAGAAGGACGTTATGGAATTTATTGCCTCCTGCCCAAAGTGTGCCCAACACAAAGTCTCCCGCCAGTCGCATGCGGGGCAACTGGTTCCATTATCTGTTCCCCGTCGACCTTGGACCCATTTGTCGATGGACTTTGTTTCCGATCTACCTATCGGCAACAAGTTTAATACCATCTGGGTGGTAGTTGACCGGTTCACCAAGATGGCACATTTCATCCCTCTCACCGGTCTTCCGTCAGCTTCCAAGTTGGCTCAAGTGTTTATACAAGAGATCTTCCGACTTCACGGGCTTCCTGAAGAGATCATCTCGGATCGTGGAGTACAATTTGTAGCCAAATTTTGGCGAAGTTTGTGTCAAGCCCTCCAAGTCAAGTTAAAGTTTTCCACGGCTTACCATCCTCAGACCAATGGTCAAACCGAGAGGGTGAATCAGGACTTGGAGGCCTTCCTCCGTATATATGTGTCTTCCTCTCAAGATGACTGGGTTCAACTCCTTCCTTGGGCCGAGTTCAGCCACAACAATCAATACCATTCCTCATCTTCTTCTACACCATTCTTCATTAATTATGGATTCCACCCTAAAGTCCCAGAATTCCAACCGCTTCCTGCAACTTCTGTTCCAGCAGTGGATGTCACCTTGCGTCAGTTTTCAAATAACTGGAGGAACGTCCGCGCAGCCCTGCTTAAAGCCTCATTCAGGTATAAGAAGTTTGCCGATAGGAAGCGTAGAGCGGTTCCTGCTCTCAAGGTGGGTGATCGTGTGTGGCTGTCCACGAAGAATTTGAGGTTGAGAGTTCCCAGCATGAAATTTGCACCTCGCTACATCGGACCCTTCAAGATTGAACAAGTCATCAATCCTGTTGCCTACAGGTTACAGTTACCATCCTTCTTGAAAATACCCAGGACATTTCATGTTTCTTTGTTGAAACCGCTGATCCTGAATCGGTTTCATTCCGCACTTCCTCCAGCTCCCAAAGTTCAGACTCAACGGGGAGTCGAGTACGAGGTGGCCAAGATTTTGGACTCACGTTTCCGTTACGGTCAGTTACAATACCTCATTGACTGGAAGGGCTATGGTCCTGAAGAACGCTCTTGGACGTCCATGCTCCTGCCTTGGTCCGAAATTTCCACACAAAGTTTCCTTTAAAGCCTAAGAAGTGTCCTGGGGCCACTCCTAAAGGGGGGGGTGCTGTCACGATCCGGGTATCTGGACGCCATTACTTACCCTTCAGATGCCTCCTAAGGCTGGCTCAGCGTTCCAGGACCGGATTCCGCTGTTCCTGAGTTTCCACATGCAGAATGTCAGAGTGGTGATTTCATCAGCCGCGGCCTCCGCTGTGCCCGCGTGGTTAAATGTGCGCTTGTCAGTCTGGCGTCTCCTGTCTCCTGTGGCCGGCGTCGCCATTACTGTTTCAATTCTCACATGGATTACAAACCAAACTTCCCTCCAAGTGTCTGCATGGGCGCAGCCATCTTGGATTTTGTCATCTGAGCATTTCCACCAATCTGCTGTCTGTATTGTTGATTTGCATAATTGCCTAGCCAACCCCTTCCTTGCTGCAGGTATAAGTAAGCTGTGCCTGAGCAAGGAAGGCGTCAGTGCTTTGGTTGTCTAACCTAGTTCCAGTTTGTCTCTCTCCTGTGGTTGTCTTCCAGGTTCCAGCTCCTGTCTCCAGACTTCTGCTATAGAGACCCGCACCAGCATTCCATCTGCGGTGTAGCCTGACTCCCCGATCCATTCTGGACTCACCTGTTTCCAGCTACAACAATCACCTGCTTCCAGCCCAGCTTCCAGCAGTGTACAGCTTCTCTTAAAGGGCCGGTGTCCTTTCTGCAGTTTACCACTCTCCACCGGTATTATTATTTCACCGCTCTCAAACAATCACCTGCTTCCAGCCCAGCTTCCAGCAGTGTATAGCTTCTCTTAAAGGGCCGGTGTCCTTTTCTGCAGTTTACCACTCTCCACCGGTATTATTATTTCACCGCTCTCAAACTCCAAACTTCATTATTATTTCATCGCTCTCAAGTTCGTTTATTATTTAACTGGTTCCAGCCAGTATCCACTCCGTACCAACAACAGTCTGGTTCCAGCCAGTATCCACAGCAGCCGTTTTACCTTCAGCAGCCCAGCCTTTCCTGGAACATCAGCTGGTACGATCCTGGGTTCTCTCCATTGCTACAGTCAGGCCTGGTAAGGACTTTCCAACTAGAAGATTATAAGAACTGTCTCACACTACCAGTGCCTGTGGCCCTTGCCACCCTGTAGTACCCAGGAATAGTATTTATCCTCTGTTGACTTTTATGTTTCCTTTTACTGCTGCTGTGTTACGGAGTTTGTCATAATAAACATCATTGACTTTTATCCTGGTTGTCGTGGTCACGCCTTCGGGCAGTTATTCTACATGTTACTTACATGTCTAGGGGTCTGATACAACCTCCCAGGTTCCGTTACATCTCAGCCCCTACAACTGAGGCTGCCTCCCGTCAGCTCAGGCCCTCAGTTGTGACAGATATGTATTCAATATATCACAATGTACAGTATACATATAGTTACATGGTTACAATTTATACAGTAAGCAGTTAATACAAACTAAATCAAATACATACAGTTACAGGCCAGCAAATACATCACCATATCTTTCTCATATAAAGTCTTCCCTCCATATCACTCTCTCTCTCTCTGTAAAATCATGTAGGCACTGGTCTCTACCATCGTCTGGGACAAAACAGCAACTCCTGTTTGTCTGATCAGCAATGTGCTATCTAGTTTGGGGGAGTGCACACATCTAGTCTAAGGGAGGGAACTTTCTCATTCATGATGAGTCACTGGTCAATTCATATGCAAACCAGGTTCAGCCTTGAAGACATCAAAAAGGCTGGCCTGAGTTTCCTGTCCACCACCTGCTTGGAATGTCCATTGTTCTAATAAGAGTGACTTTAGCTTTCATACATTTAATCATAACTACTCATAGCAATGTGCTACAACTTAATAACAGGCATCAAATTGATATACACATTAATCTGGTTGCTTTAATACCAAACACGACATGTCTATCTTGCTCTGCTCCAATAATACATATAGGTCTGTAATTTCCATCATAGGTACACTTCAACTGTGAGAGACAGAATCTGAAAAAAAAAAAAAAACCAGGAAATCACATTGTATGATTTTTAAACTATTTACTTGTATATTCTTGTGGAAAATAAATATTTGGACACCTACCAAGCAGCAAGATTTCTGGCTCTCACAGACCTGTTACTTCTTCTTTGAGAAGCTCTTCTATCCTCCACTCGTTACCTGTATTAATGGCACCTGTTTGAACTGGTTATCTGTATAAAAGACACCTGTCCACACTCTCAAACAATCAGACTGCTACCTCTCCACCATGGGCAAGATCAGAGAGCTGTCTAAGGATGCTAAGTACAAAATTGTAGAGCTGCACAAGGCTGGGATGAGCTACTCGACAATAGGCAAGCAGCTTGGTGAGAAGAGATCAACTGTTGGTGCAATTATAAAAAAATGGAAGAAATACAAGATCACTGACAATCTCCCTGGACCTGGGGCTCCATGCAAGATCTCACCTCGGGGGGTATCAATGATCTTGAGAACCGTGAGGAATCAGCCCAGAACTACACGGGGGGACCTGGTCAATGACCTCAAGAGAGCTGGGACCACAGTCACAAAGGTTACCATTAGTAACACTCTACGTCGTCATGGATTGAAATCCTGCAGCGCCCGAAAGGTCCGCCTGCTTAAGCCAGCACATGTCCAGGCCCATCTAAAGTTTGCCAGTGACTATCTGGATGATCCAGAGGAGGATTGGGAGAATGTAATGTGGTCAGATGAGAGCATAATCGAACATTTTGGTATAAACTCCACTCGCCGTGTTTGGAGGGAGAAGAATGATGAATGGCATCCCAAGAACACCATACCCACTGTGAAGCATGGGGGTGGAAACATTATGCTTTGGGGCTGCTTTTTATGCAAAGGGGACAGGATGACTGATCTGTATTAAGGAGAGGATGAATGGGGCCATGTATTGTGAGATTTTGGGCAAAAACCTTCCCTCAGTAAGAGCATTGAGGATGGAACATGGCTGGGTCTTCCAGCATGACAATGACCCCAAACACACCGCCCGGGCAACTATTGAGTGGCTACGTAAGAAGCATTTCAAGGTCCTGGAGTGGCCTAGCCAGTCTCCAGACCTCAACCCAATAGAAAATCTGTGGAGGGAGTTGAAAGTCTGTGTTGCCCGGCTACAGCCCCAAAACATGACAGATCTAGAGAAGATCTGCATGGAAGAGTTGGCCAAAATACCTGCTACAGTGTGTGCAAACCTGGTCAAGAACTACAGGAAAAGTTTGACCTCTGTAAAATGGATAACATTGCCGGTATCTGCAATGTCCACCTGTAACTTGCTTCCAACTATATGGGAGGAGTCCTGACGCGTTTCATCGCGACTGCACATGACTTTTTCAAAGAAATGACTCCTAGAACCAATTGAGCTCTATTTAAAGTATTCCTAATAGGGAAAATCACCTGTGCGGCTGGTATAAGTATAAAGGTCTGCTGAACAGTATACATTGATCCTGGACTCCTGTGTCTGGCATTCTATCACATCACTGGACAAACACTTAGGCACATTATTATAGAACTTATTTTATATCTAAAGCAGTTCTATTTAAGTTAAAGAAAAAGAGGAAGAGGACTAAGGTCACAAATATAGTATAAATCTGCGTCCATGAATCTATAGATAATAAAAAACGGTAATGCATTAAACTCTTGTGCGGTTATTCTAAACTGGATTACTCTCTGTTTTCGTTTTCTGTATGAATAGACCCCTAAGTCTATAACATAAACTAGAAACAGTTATAGATTGTTGCAAAGTCATTACTTCTTTGCAACAATGAAGTAGCATTCAATAGGAATATTCATTATACATGCTATAAGCTAGCCACCTCGTTTTTTATACAATACTGTTGTTTAAGGTACATGTTATGTTCCATGATTATAAATATATTATACATGTTTTTATTAAAGTACTTTGTAATTTTTTGGAGTCAAATCCCCATAGGAGGGGGAAAAGAAAGAGAAACCAGATACATTTAAGGTGCACTCATCCAACTACTGAATCATTAATACAATTATTATTATGACACACATATATCCCCAATAGTAGTATCAAGTAAGGGCTTAAAATGCTCAGTAACCTTAATTAGTATAGAGGTTTATTTAATTATATGTTTATGCGGGACTCAATTGTCCTTTATTGAAACTAGAGCGAAATATTAAAATTCATAGAATAGAGAACAATAAATAAAGGGTGACAGAAAATAAACTAATGTGAATAAAGATTTAAAAACAAGGCTAATGTGTTTCTCCCTTCATATACTTTATTGTGTTTATTACAGTTGTGCACTCACTTACATATATTTGCGCAGCACTGTAACAGTGCTATACTTATATGAGATCTGCAGTTTTTGTATTCATTTGAGCCTACTATGCTGTGATAGAGGGAGATATGCTATCTTGCTAAAAAGTTGCAAACTGTTACATCAATTGTAACCAAGTTTTATTTAAGTAAGAATATGCAACACAAGATCTCCACTCCTGCCTCCAAGGCTGTGAATATGGTTACTTGTTTCTAATATTATAACTTGAGGAGTGAAACAAGGTTGCTGAATATGTAACCTATGCCTGAAACTCTAGGATGTCATATGGTGCAGGAAATGCTGATATAATAATGTGTTAGAGGGGACTAATAGGGATAAACCAGGATGGGTAATTCCACTGACCTTTATTCACAGCTATCTATTGCAATTATAGTAATCTCTGACATCAGTTACTGTTGTTACTGATGCTCAGATACATGTACAAAGTAGATGGATTACACTATATCTCATGTGTGACCATAGTGTTCCACACTGTTCATGTAGGTTGGTATTACATATATATTTAAACAGTGGTCATTACTGGTACTCTGCAAAATTGAATTATGTCCATGCGGGGCACATTAATAACATTTAAGTATTATTTAAGTATTAGAAGTCACAATCAGATATGTTATAAATTATAATATCTCTATTGTCTATTAATAGTATCAGCTATCCCACCAGAGCCGGCCCTAACCAATATGATGCCCTAGGCAAGATTTTGGCCGGTGCCCCCTAGCACCACCGCTGGTTCCGCCTCTGATCTTGCACCTCTTTCCCAGCACCATCACCCCTCACCCGCAGCAGTCCTCATTTTGATGTTTGTACCCCCTATATTTTAAATAGGAACAGTTCGCACATTTGGCGCCCAGCCCAAAAAGGGGTGTGTTTTTGCTGGCAAGGGGCATGGCCACACAATAACCCCAATTCCAATTATGCCACACACTACTGCAACTTTATTCACATTTGATCATGTGATAGTGTCCATAATTCATATTACATCCCACAGTAGTATCACTTTACCTTATAAATGTTACTCCTCACAGTAGATCCTCTTATTCACATTACACCACACCCTATTGCTCTTTTATTCACATTAGATGACACAGTAGTGCCCTTTCTATACGCAATGCCACATAGTAGAGCACCTTATACACATAATGCCACACATTAGTAATGCATTTATACACATTCCACACAGTAATACTCTTACACATATGAGACACCTTATTAATGTCCTTATAAACATAATGCGCCTTACACATAATGACACACATAATGCCCCCTACACATTTGCTACACATTATTAATGCATTTTTACATGACAAACATAATGCTTCTTACACATATTCCAAACACTACTGCACAACCAACCCACTCACGTTCACACAGCACTCACACTGCCACGAACACTGTGACCTCTGCCTCGATACAGATGTGTCCTCATAAATCTTGCCTCAATGCTAACGTCGGACACACCTTTTTTTTAATGAAAATTATTTGTATTGCTATGTGGCTAGGATGCACAAGCAGCTTCTGCTGATTAAAATGATATGCAGCATGCCTATATACTGTGTAAGACTGTGGCTGTATCTGCATATGAAAGGCTACACACAGAATATAAGCATGCCGCATATCATTTTAATCAGCAGAAGCTGCTGATGCCCCTAGGCATATCAAATGCCCTAGGCAATTGCCTAGTTTGCCTATGCCTATGGCCGGCTCTGTATCCCACAGCATATGAATGGAGCTTCAGGTATATAAATGTGTTTGCAGACTCCTCTCTACTATATGCAGGTTTGGCTTCTATTACCACACTATAGGTCTCATAGTTATACTGTATGTCATTAGCACAACATTAAACATGAATATTAAAACGGGAGCACATAGCTGAAGGCTATGCGCATTTCACTCCTAATGAGCTTCCTCAGGGCACTATAGAGATCTTAGGGGTTAGAGATTAGTTTGAAAATATATTCATACATCTGGGAAATTTTTTTTTACTGTGGGAGAGCTGACATCAATAATAAATAAGTGAGACCACAGGTGTCAATGCCAGACACTGGATTGTCCCTGTATATAGTGGATATTTCATGTCATTGTATGTACACTGCAGTCTGCTGGCAAATTGAGGCATGATCCTCTGGGACATGTATAATTTATAACATATCTGATTGTGACTTCTAATACTTAAATAATACTTAAATGTTATTAATGTGCCCCGCATGGACATAATTCAATTTTGCAGAGTACCAGTAATGACCGCTGTTTAAATATATATGTAATACCAACCTACATGAACAGTGTGGAACACTATGGTCACACATGAGATATAGTGTAATCCATCTACTTTGTACATGTATCTGAGCATCAGTAACAACAGTAACTGATGTCAGAGATTACTATAATTGCAATAGATAGCTGTGAATAAAGGTCAGTGGAATTACCCATCCTGGTTTATCCCTATTAGTCCCCTCTAACACATTATTATATCAGCATTTCCTGCACCATATGACATCCTAGAGTTTCAGGCATAGGTTACATATTCAGCAACCTTGTTTCACTCCTCAAGTTATAATATTAGAAACAAGTAACCATATTCACAGCCTTGGAGGCAGGAGTGGAGATCTTGTGTTGCATATTCTTACTTAAATAAAACTTGGTTACAATTGATGTAACAGTTTGCAACTTTTTAGCAAGATAGCATATCTCCCTCTATCACAGCATAGTAGGCTCAAATGAATACAAAAACTGCAGATCTCATATAAGTATAGCACTGTTACAGTGCTGCGCAAATATATGTAAGTGAGTGCACAACTGTAATAAACACAATAAAGTATATGAAGGGAGAAACACATTAGCCTTGTTTTTAAATCTTTATTCACATTAGTTTATTTTCTGTCACCCTTTATTTATTGTTCTCTATTCTATGAATTTTAATATTTCGCTCTAGTTTCAATAAAGGACAATTGAGTCCCGCATAAACATATAATTAAATAAACCTCTATACTAATTAAGGTTACTGAGCATTTTAAGCCCTTACTTGATACTACTATTGGGGATATATGTGTGTCATAATAATAATTGTATTAATGATTCAGTAGTTGGATGAGTGCACCTTAAATGTATCTGGTTTCTCTTTCTTTTCCCCCTCCTATGGGGATTTGACTCCATATCCTTGTTTAAACCAGTTGGTAGCACCTTTATGAGCCGTTAAACCTGCATGCGTGCATGTGAATCCCTATAATAGGGTTTAGTGAGAAATAATTATAGGCACTCCAATAGATTCATAACATAATACACAAATCTCGGTGCGGGTTACTCTCCAGACCTGGTTAAAGGCTTTGCCTGACCAGTACTGGAACTTTTGACTTTGTAATTTTTTATTGAATGGACTCCTCTGGCTGATATTTCTTCAGGGGGTGTATTGTATTTGGTTCCATGAGCGCTTCTTTTATCTCCCTATTGTCTAATTAACTATTTGAGGAGTATAACACAACTCCTTTATAGAGGCGAACGTGGTCATAACATTACACCTCTGGTTCCTGGATAACACAGTTTATGTTTTTTGTGTGCAATTGTTAGACGCAGGCACTTCAATTAGTCAGTGTGTATGAGGCTCAGGGTTGCCATCAGAAATTGTGGGACCTGGGACTGACAAAATAAACAGCCACCCCCATCCCACCCCCCAAAGAAAGAGCAACACCATATTATGCCCCTGGCACCACATTAAGTCCATATAGTAATGCCTGACACCATATTATGCCCCCACAGTTATGCCTCTGTCACCATATTATGCCTCACACAGTAATGCCCCTGACAACGTATTATGCCCCCACATTAATACCCATGTCACCATAATATGCCCACAATGGCCGCTGCCTCATAGGAGACAGTTATTAAAGATTCTACAGCCTTCTCTAGTATCTTTAATAACTGTCTCCTCTGAGGTGGGTACCATTTTCAGAGGGACGTTTTCAATAGAGTGCTGCGGGCGGCCAGCGGTGGACGGATGGTGGCATGAGCGGCCCAAGCCCTCTGCTCTCTGTCAGAGAGGCCGGACCCAGGTCAGCCATGCCCCGATTACTCCCCTGATGGCGGGTTTGCTGAAGCTGCACAAGGGTTAAACAATGTGAGGCTTGTTGAAGTGTACTGGCATTGTGCAAGTAATGTCTATATTCTATAAATGTCTTCTATTGAGCAAGCATGTTTCTGGTTAGTCAGATCAAAGTTGTAAAATGTGTGTGAAGCAATCACTCTTTCTTCTGATTTATGATTAGACCACAAACGATCAGCTGTGAACATGTGTTGCAATCTGATTGTTTGCATAGTGATATGAAAATATAAAAATGCAAGTACTTGTTTGGTCATTTGAACAGACGTGTAAAGCTCTGATTAAACCCAGGCATGGAACTAAAAGTAACTTTTCCTCTGATTGGTACAGCTATTATTAATCTGTTTATGTACAAATATGTAATTTGTTTTCCAAAAAAATTGTCCGATTTTTTTTTTATATTGAACTACTTTACTTTTAACAGACGCAGAACAGCACGTTCCCGTAAGATATATCAAACTACAATTTTACATATTATATTATATTTGTAACCCTATTGTATTAGGTGCATATTTAATAATATACTGTATGCGGCCAATAATAAGGATTCCTTATTGCCGCAGTGGGTGGCAATAAGGAATTCTTATTCACCTAAATGTATTATTGCTGAGTCACTGGGACAGGGGCTTCCGATAGGAGCTTATCCCAGCTATCAGTATAAATACATTTCGGTCAGCTACTGTAATACTGTACTAGTGTTCCAGCTGCTGTAATATTGCGCATGCATCAATGTTTATTGGCACTTGTGTAAGTGTAAAACAGTGGGGATGGATCCACTTCCCAATAACCCATGGGCTACAAAGTGACAATGCTATCTAAAGATGGCGTTAGCTGCCAGGGCCAAGCTTAGTAAACCTACGAGGGCTGCTTCTGCTGTCTGAAATGAAAGGGACCACGTCAGATATCGGAGACATCTGCTGTGGTCCCTCCATGGTACATCCAGGGGATCCTTAATGTTTCTGTACACCACCCTGAAAACGGGTGTATTATGGGGATATTTGATATATAGGCCCCTTAATAAGTTTAAACCTGCATATACAATATATATATATATATATATACAGTATATATATATATATATATATATATATATATATAAATTTAAACTAGAGACAAATGCATCCAGTGTGCAAAAATATTCAAATAAATATCTGTGTGGCCCTGCACCAATAGACCATATAAATGTGCTTAGCTGAACCAATGTCAGATTCCTCCATGTATTGTTACACCTTCAGGATCAGTAAGGGTTTTGAAATTTTCACATGAAGTTTCCACTCAAAAGAAACTCATGGCCATCATATTGTAGTATATTAACACTAATAGGGCTTTAGAGAGCAGAAGACAAATGAACATGTACAATATGACAATAATAAAACATCTGAAATTGTTAGACCACAGAAAAAGGAGTAAGCTTAGTATATGCTAGACTACTTCTTCACTACATCACCTCCAGCTAAAACCCGTGAAGAAATTATACCCTACGCGTTTCATCTTGGAACAATTAGTGCCAATTCTGACTTTATTAGGGGTTCAGTTTTCTGTTTTCTCTTTTTTTTCAGGAAAGCTGCTGGGTGGAAAATGGGGATTCTCTATTTTGCAACACGGCACAGAGCATTTGAGATGGCATTTGCTTGCTTGAAAAAGTCCCAAAAATTGCTGCTAGAATGATTCAAGCTAACAGACATGCAATGCTTTCCTTTTGTCATGCATTAATTGACTTGGGGCAGTGTCCCAAAGGTGTATCAGATGTTTCTAATGGAAGTGGGAGGAATTGTTCAGCCCTACTTTCATTTTTACAGAGCTGTAGTGGAATGCAAGACTGAGCATATATGTAGATGAGGTCGGGTTATGATGGTTTATATGATGAAGGCTGGGGATTGAATGCCCACACTAGCTTATTATGTGCCATTGACATTCCAATTTCAGATTACTTTACAGAACCCTATATTGCCCCTGCCTAGATTAGATCTTTAAGGAGATTTTGGCAGAAGGTCATTTTTGCATGATAAATTTTTTTTGAAAACATGTTTTCTATTTTTATAATCAAAGTATTCTATTTTGTTTTTGTGTAATCCGTAGGGTACTCAGCATTCTTATGTATTTGTTTACATGGTGGTGTCACATAGGACTGCCACAGTCTTATTTCCCAAGATGACTATCCCATATTTTATTCGCTATCCGGTTGATAGATCTACATTAAACTGATAGACAGTCAATATGTTGACACCATATGGTTGATAGGTACAAAAGGTCAACATGGTCAAAAGGTCGACATGTAAGAGGTAGAAAGTGCTTAAGGTCAACAGGTTCAAAAGGTCGACAGGTACAAAAGGTTGACGTGACAGTGGTAGCCTATGGGCTACTCACCACACTTGTGGCTGGGCTGATGGTTCCCCTGTAACCCTCCCCGGAAGTTGGCTCTGAGCATATCGAAGGGATGGGTTCTTTTCAGAGCCACTGTTCCTACATGTGCTGGGTGATACATCCAGTCAATAGAATCACATATTGCAAGGCTATTCTAGGTGGTAAGATGCAGCCCAGATCGCATTCAATATGTGATCCATAATAAATGGGCCCCTATATGTCTTATGCAATCTGCACACATTGAGATATCAAGTAAGTGATCAGGCATTGTCTGTGGCTCATCAATGACAGCTATGCCTGGTAATATTGCTGTCAAAATCAACAGAACCACTTGACAAGTGATCTAAGCTGCTCGGCCAGAGTGCCAAATATACCCCCTATGAGTGTCCAATGGCACAGTGTAGCTGCTGTTAAGCTCTGCGGTTAAGTGACAGGATCACAAAGTAAATGGCAAATACAAGTTCTGCAAATACATACTTTCTCTATTGTGGCCCAATGCAGAAGATCTGACTCCATATGTGTCAGGGGATTCAGTATGATATCCCAATAGATGGGATGCCGGTGGTCAGAATACCGACAGTGGCATCCCGGCCATCAGAATCCTGACAGCCCCCGAGAAAGTAACCTAACCCTCCCCTGCATCCTACCATAACCATAACCCTCCTTTGGGGGTGCCTAACCCCAGTACCGAAACTAGACATTTTGGTTCCCTGTGCCAGAAAGAGAATTGGTGCACCCCCCATATATAAAATAGGGATAGTGCACGCTGAAGGCGTGCGCCAAAAATATAGGGATGTGGCTTTATGGGGAAGGGGAATGGCCACAGAATAGTGCCTGTTATTCACATTACACCACACATTCCCACGTTGATCAGAGGTTTGGCTTATTTGAAGACTTAACTCACATTTGTTAAGTTTATAGACACTAAACAATCCATTGCCGAAATTGTAGTGCCTGACATTGCAACCAGGTGGGCATTTACATGTGTCCACTGATTTGTCTCGTCTTTCACCATCGGACTCTGCAGCAAGTGTACAGGTGGTGGCAGAGTGGACTTTGACACCACATCATGCTGTCTGTCAAAAACCTAGCTATGAAACTGATGCAGACATGATACTTTGCAGGTTCTAGAGAATGTTACAAATATCGTCCAGTGTGTACCCTGCATTACAGGCGTTTGATTTGAGACGGAGTTTAATGATTACATAATGCTAATGTTTCTCTTTTACCCCTTCAATCAACATCTTTCAGCCTGGATGGACTGGCCTGCTTGAAGGGAACAGAGTCTGAAACAGAACTGTTTGAGCATGTATCATTTGGGAAGTTTTTTTATATTTCCTTTTATCTGTAAATCTTTATGTAGTGGTTCATAAACCTTATACAGTATACTTATTTAGGAGAGCAAGAAGATGGATATCTGCAGTACAGACCCTGAGTAGGCATGATGGGGCCATAACTGGAAAAGACATTTGATGGAGCGAGGTTTGACATCGTAGACTATGGCTTTGGTTAGGGAGTGATACTATGTCAAGGTACCTTGTGGAACGCATCAACAGTCCTGTGTGGTATAGCTATTTCTTCTGTATGCAACATCTACTGCTGTATGGACTTCTGAATTAGCTACTGTGTGGACTTAAACTAATTCTATCCTGCCTACTACTTCGTTATCGCTCCTACAAGTAAAAACAAGCTTGGTAATCAAAATTTTTGAATGCCTAAACCTAACCTAACCTACCCCCCTCCCCGAGCGGCAGGACGCGACCCTGCTGAAAGAATGTTTGGGATTCTGGGAGTCTGTATTTTGACGCCAGGATCCCGACCCCCGTCGGTAGTTAGACGCCAGGCTTATGCCGTCATTTGGGATTCCAACATCGTTATTTCGACCGCCAGGATCCCCTACAGCGGCATTTTACCTGCATCCCATGTCAGGACAGGCAGGAAGGCATTGAACAGATATGCCTCTGCCGTGTAAACTGTCCTTGCTGGCACTACTTTGTTTATTTTGATCTCATAATAGTACTCCATATAACAGCTTATACTTAATGTATTTACATTATACCTAGCTAACATTGGACTTACTTTAGTGTAATCATTGTGTTTAAAGTAGACTGCAAGCTCATAGGCAGCTGTGTGTGCAAGGAGAGCGGAGTTCACAAACCGTTACACGGAACAGCTACAGCATTGGCAGGGGTCGTATAATTTTCCTTGTGTCCCTGGTCTATACCTAAAGTGATTCCTTTTGGAATAGTTTGAAAATGGCTGTTGAAAATAAAAATTCATTTCAAGTGTTTATGTGACAGGACAGGAGCAGGGAAGCTGGGTTCATCTAAACATTGCCTTATTAAGCCTGTTCTGGAAGGTGGGGTCACGCCCGCTGGGTCATGAAACATGATTTTACCATCCCAAGAACAAACAAAAGCTGACATCAGGATTCTCATCTCGTAAAGCTTTACACTCTATTTATAGGACAGAATTTAAAGGAGGCTTATAAGTGCTTCACAGCTTTAGTGGACAAGAAAGTTTATAAGAAGGAGAGAAAGTGTATTTTATAACTGGACTTGGAACCCAAATGGCATCATTTTACAGAATGGCTTCATAGCTTGGTGTAAGTCTTGTTTTAAAATATGTTTTATTTGAGCATTTGTAAAGTCTGTGTATAGTGCTTGTATACAGTGTCAGCCACTAGCCGTGTCAGTTGAACAGTCTTCAAAGATATACTGTATCAAATACACAAGCAGTGGTAAAAATGGCATAGCGGGGGATTACTTTTAATCCAAAAAATAAAATTTTACAATTTGTCTTTTCTGTTCATTAAAAAGTGAAAATAGAAAGGTATTCGTTAGAAACTTTTACAGCTTTAAAAATCTAAACAAAAAGGGATCCAGGGGCCTAATTCAGCTTGGATCGTTATTGAGACAGAAATTGCGATTTTCTCAATCCTGCTTCCGCTAAAAATTGCATGTGAAGAGCCGCCCAGAAAGGTAAAAGACACCCAACGATGCAATCACAAAATTGCATACGCAACAGCAGAATTGCGATGCATACGCAGTAATTGAGTACCATTGACAGTTGTGGTTAACCCTGAGCTACTCAGCATAATGAGTATGTAGTCGCACCGGCGCCATGTTATTAGTCACAATCCATAGCAACTGAAGTCAGATACATGGCCTGAAAATGGCCATGATCCACCTGCGTTTATACAACCACTCCCCACAAACGCCATGTTAACTCCCACGAACAGTCACTTCCTGTCAATCAAATTGCGATCGCATTTCATTAAATTGCAATCACAATTTAGCGTTCGTGCACGTGCAATGCATTTGCAGCACATGCACGATCTATCGATAATCACCCGATTTGCAATTTTGCACCTGAACCTGAATAAGGCACCAAATCTGTTATGCGGAGGCATATTTATGAACTACATAAAGCTGGCTACACACTATAAGATATGTCGTTCCAATGCGAGCTGGAATGATATATAGTACACATCGCATAGTGTCAACCCCTGATCCAGTGTTCCTGGTCATCGTTCAATGGGCCTAATTCAGACCTGATCGTAGATGTGCTAAGTTTACCACATCTACGATCAGTCACACAGACGTGGAGGGACGCCCAGCACAGGGCTAGTCCGCCCCGCATGTCAGGCCCAATCCCCCCCCCACCCGCACAAGTACAAAAGCATAGCACAGCGGCGATGCTTTTGTACTGGAAGATTAACTCCCTACCAATGCAGCTCCTGCGCGCTGGCTGGGAGCTACTCATCGCTGCCCGGGTTGCCGTGGCTGTGTGGGACATCACGCAGCCACCGGAGCCCGCCCCCTCAATGGTCCGGGCACGCCATTGCCTAGACCACGCCCCCTAAGCGGCGGCCAAACGTCACCGGCCCGCCCCCTCCCGCACAGTGACCACCTCTGCCTGTCTGGCATGGCAGCCTGGTGCACTGTGGCGCCAGCGCATTCGCAGTTCAGACCTGATCGCTGCTTTGCGAAAACACACAGCAGCGATCAGGTCTGAATTAGCCCCATTGAGTCATCCCATTGGACGTGCCACACAATTCCATGACCAATGTGGTTTTGTTACTTGCAGCATGCCATCTTACAACGTATAGTTTAGTGTGTATCGATACATCGCATTGCTGGGGCACAGCGTTGCATGGTATGTACCAGAGCTGTAACTTTACATTTTGGTACCCTGTGCCAGAAAGAGAATTGGTGCCCCCTCCCCCCATATTTAAAATGGGTGTGGATTATAAAATCTACACTAAAAAGGTCTACAGTCAATAGGTCTACCACTAATGGTGGACATACAATAGTTCAACAGGGTCAAAAGGTCAACATAGAATTGGTCAACACAAATAAGATAGACACAATTTTATTTTGGTTTTTTTGGGTGTTTTATCACTTTACTGCCACAAACAAGCCCCATTAGTGTACTGCATCCCCTCGCATGCCTCGCTTCTCCCACCATGTTTCGGGCAAGGTGCCTCGCTCCGCTTCCGCTATGCTCGGTACAGGTTACTATTCCCAATTGTAGTCCATGTGGATGGTAAAGTATGAAAAAGTTGAAAAAAAACAACTTGAGTCGACCATTTGAACTGTCTACCTTTTACATGTTGACCTTTTGACTCTGTCGACCTAATGCATGTCTACCATTAGTGGTTGATCTATTGACTGTAGACCTTTTTAGTGTAGATCTATAGACAGGATACCATTTAAAATAGAGAGAGTGTGCACCAAAGTTGCACATTAAAAATCTATAGTATGTGGCTTCATGGGGAAGGGGCTTTGCCACAGAATAGTACCAATTAACACTACACCACACCATAGTGTCCGTTAGTCACATTGCATCACACAGTAATACCCCTTATACACATTAAGCCACACAGTAGTGCCCCTTATACAAGTTACACCACAGTAGTGCCACTTATACATGTTATGCCAGGTAGAACCTTTTATACACAGTATGCCAATTAGAATCCCTTATAGACATTATGCCAGGTAAAGCCCCTTAAACACATTATGGCAGTTAGAGCCCTTATACACATTATGCCAGGTAGAACCCCTCCACCTCATTCCTCCTCATTACTCCTTCTCATCATTCCTCTGCCCAATGTCTCTTCCAATCCCTGCAGACACTGAAGGTGAAAGGGAGGGGGCGGAGCGCTGTCATGTATATTAGCAGTGTAGCATCTGGAAGAGGATGAGCCAGGCGGACCATTACTATTATAAATTATAACGCGCAGCAATGCAGCTAGTGGCAGCGCATACATAGGTGGGTGATTGTGGGTGGATATGTCCGGTGCACCCACAGAGCAATTGCACTGTGTACTGAGCATTTTTCATGCCACCCTAGTTACAGCCCTGGTGTGTACCCAGCTTAAGTGTATAACCGCAACCCATTTGTCTTTAATAGGAGAAGTTAGCAATCCTAGCTAGGCAGATATGTGCCTGCTTTCAGGGATGCCAAGAAGGGAAAAAGGGGTGCTGATTACCACGGCCTGGAATTGTTTGAGGGGCCTGGCAAGCTTTCAAGGAAGGGAAATGTCCACCTATGGTACACATATTTTTCTTTTTTTTCTGAAGTGGCATGGTCATGCCTCCTCTGTCTTTCCTGGCCCATAGTTTGTCTCTGCAGCCCTGCTTGCTATATACCTTATGGGGCAGATTCAATTGCCCAGGGGCCTCTACCCACAACCGTGGGGTTTTGCTATTCAATTAGGGGACTTTTTCTAACCTCCAAAGCAAGTCTGATTTTTCCTAAAATTGTTAATTTTAGGAAGAAATCACAGGGATTTGCTCTGGGACCCTGGCAGCATATCCCCCCCATCTGTATCTTCAGGACTAATTAAGCAATTGGAAGTTTACAATCAGATTAATTAGTCTGTAATTACTCACCTTACGAAATTGTGTCTTCTGCATCCAACGTCTGGAGCCTGGTCTTCTGCAGCAGTATGTAGTGTGTGTGAGTATTTGCAAGGTGTGTGTGTGTGTGTGTGTGTGTGTGTGTGTGTGTGTGTGTGTGTGTGTGTGTGTGTGTGTGTGTGTGTGTGTGTGTGTGCGTGCGTGTGTGTGTGTGTGTTGGCAAGAGTGTGGCATGGACAACTTTGTCATCCCACCCTGTTACTGCTGTTACTTCTCATTGGCCAGGCTGTCTGTGATGCCAGTGAGGTTGAGTTCCCAGTCTGCAAAGGTTATCAACCCCCCACCCCCACCCCCCCCCTTCTGACATGGAATCCTTAAGGTGACCATCCACTACTCAGACTTGTCTGAACTGCAGATTGCATCAGTCTTCTCTTGATCTCTCCCGGGAGTGTCCCGGGAATCGGATCAGACTCTGGCTTTAATTTTCACTACATTCACTTCTGATATATCGGATGCGATCTATCATGTGCCAGATCGCATCAGATATATCAGATGCACACATGCTACATGTGATTGATCTGCTGCTGCCGCGTCCTGTTGTGGGTGGGAGTGGCTAGGGAGCTGCCAGTCAAGTGACGCTTCAGATGAATCTGATCAGATACATCTGAAGTAAAAAAACACTTCAGATTCAGATAAATAGTTGGGGCAGCCACAAAGATCTGTAGTTCAGACATATCTGACACGGGACTGCACATTGGATTGGAAGATTTTTCGGTCAGATGCGTCGAAATCTGAAGAAAAGTGCCCAAATCGGACTAGTGGATGCGGGCCTCTACAGTTCTTCAAGTTAGAAAAGCCAAGAAAGATAGCTTGAAAATATTTTAGTTGGAGTCTTTTTTTTCTTCCTCCAGATTTGTAGAAAGCATCTAATATATTGGTGGGCAAAAGAAGGACCATGGGACTCCAGCAGCTTAGTGAGCCTTCTGGAGCTCCAAGCTTCGTAATATGTTAACGGCTACTGAATTACAGCTGTGACCACTGGTAAAGCTCAGTGGCCCAAATGTATTAAGCCTTAACAAGAAATAAAGTGGAGATGAATAAAGAGTGATAAATGAACAGCCAACCAGCTCCTAAGCTGATGCGCGGTGTGCTCAGGGGGACATCGCCAGAGGGGGGAGCTTTTGCTCCCCCGCTACGGGAGACCAGATGTTCTTACATCTTGTCACTGTCCCTTCCTGCGAGGCGAAGAAGGAAGTGTTAATGCAGCACGATGCATGTCGCTAAAATACATTTACCCAATTGTCTCAAAAACAGAGCATGGTCGCAGCTATCACTTCTTCTGCATCACTTGACTGCACAATGTAGAACAGCTTAGTGAGGACAGAGGAGAAGAACATCTAAGTGGTCACACTCATGTGTGTGCAAAAAACACAGTGCTTCTTGACTGATTGTTGGGAATTTTGGTGGTACTGACTGTAATAAATTGTAGTGGATAGTCACTAGTACCCCAGATGAGGGATGGGTATGATCATGGGAAGAGGGTGCTCTCCTGACTGGCATATGGAGGGAGGTGTGTGTGTGTGTGTGTGTGTGTGTGTGTGTGTGTGTGTGTGTGTGTGTGTGTGTGTGTGTGGTTGGCGGGGGGGGGGGGGGGTTAGTGACCTATGGGAAAGTCTGAAGGGAGTTTTCAAGATTGCTGTTGGGTTATGATAGCATAACAGCATTTTGAGGTAGTTTGTCAGGGAATTGGACATTTTTTAAGGTTTGGCCAGGGCTTGTTGGGGAGGGGAAATATATCTATTTTTTGGGGGGGTGGGGGTTAGAAAAAAGAGGGTTTGGGTGGTGCCAATAAGTGTAGAGGTTTAAAGAAGGAAGGCAGAGTAAGAGAGGAGGGTATTTCTGTGTATAAAACTGTACTTAGTGTAATTTATGTACTCTTTTGAACTTAAGAAGGTGGCTCATGCAGTTGTTTAGTAAATGTGAGAGGATGTCACACAAATGCTTTATAACATTGACAGCAACATTCTGGACAAGTGTAATCTAAGTAACAATGGAGTGAATACCAATTGTACATGACATGATCCCGTCACTCAGAGTTCTATACAGTAAGTGCTCTTTGCAAGCTGTGAGATGTAAAAGTGCTGAACTTTCCCTGCCGTGATAAGCACTAGCCTGAAAACAAGGGCCGTGTGGCACCACCTAATGTGTGGCCAGCTCCAGGAACTGTATACATAGTAAATGTCAGTGTTTAGAATATATTGTCCACAATACAATCACACACATTTTTCTACAATTCAGCTTGATTGCGTGAGGTCTACAATTAAGCAAAATGCTGAAGAATATCCAAGGATTTTAAGTGATCTCTTTAAAGAAACAGCACAAACATTAGAAGTTAACCCAACCAAATTATTACTTTGCTATATCACTGGCAAATGTATGCAAGGCTACATTACATGTCAAGTACTGTATGTTGTTACCTATTACAGTAATAGTGAAATGTGTGTATTTCCTGTGGTTTTTTTGGTTTCCCTCTTTCTCCCTATTTATTTTTCAAGGAATGTGAAAACATCACTTACACTGGAGGAAGTTATGGTTTTGTGTTCTTTTGACTAAAGATTGCAAAGAAAGTTTTTTAAGATTGCATTGATTAGATTTCCTGTGTAAGGAAGAGTTGGAATTAGTATATACATCTGCTTCTGAATGACCAATTATGGCTTGTATGACTTGTGGACTACACACACATGCTGAAAGTAATGGGCCCTACACATTGGCCGATCCGTCACCGAGCTGGCCGACTGCAGATACGGCCGACCCGGAGGCAGAGGGGCAATTATTGCTTGCGTAATGATTGTCCTGGGATTCGATACTCACAGTAATCAGGATTGCCATGTTTTGTTGATCTCTTTGTGCTGTTTCCACTCTATCAGAGTCTCTGTCACTTCACTCCACTTCCCATTTATCACCTACATTCTGGCCCATACAAGTCTCATCTTGGACAAACTATCAAATAAAGGGCCTTATTTAGTATTGATCGCATCAACGATGCAATCGCATACTGACGATTTTCCGGCCATTGCACACATGCAGTGCTTCTTGTATTGTGTGACACTGTTGGTGAAGGTGGTACCACAGTAATATATTTTCATACTCTTACACGTATTATGGGACACTGTTGGTGAAAGTAAACCTCAGTGTTTGATTACTATTTCTGACTCATGCACGTATTGTGCAACACTGTGATGAAGGTGGTACCACAGTAGTGCTTCTTGTATTGTGTGACACTGTTGGTGAAGGTGGTACCACAGTAATATATTTTCATACTCTTACACGTATTATGGGACACTGTTGGTGAAATTAAACCACAGTGTTTGATCACTATTTCTGACTCATACACGTATTGTGCGACACTTGGTGAAGGTGGTACCACAGTAATATATTTTCATACTCATACACGTATTGTGGGACACTGTTGGTGAAAGTAAACCGCAGTGTTTGATTACTATTTCTGACTCATACACGTATTGTGCGACACTTGGTGAAGGTGGTACCACAGTAATATATTTTCATACTCATACACGTATTGTGGGACACTGTTGGTGAAAGTAAACCTCAGTGTTTGATTACTATTTCTGACTCATGCACGTATTGTGCAACACTGTGATGAAGGTGGTACCACAGTAATATACACTGCTCAAAAAAATATAGGTAACACTAAAATAACACATCCTAGATCTGAATGAATGAAATATTCTTATTAAATACTTTGTTCTTTACATAGTTGAATGTGCTGACAACAAAATCACACAAAAATTATCAATGGAAATTTATTAACCCATGGAGGTCTGGATTTGGAGTCACACTCAAAATTAAAGTGGAAAAATACACTACAGGCTGATCCAACTTGATGTAATGTCCTTAAAACAAGTCAAAATGAGGCTCAGTAGTGTGTGTGGCCGCCACGTGCCTGAATGACCTCCCTACAACGCCTGGGCATGCTCCTGATGAGGTGGCGGATGGTCTCCTGAGGGATCTCCTCCCAGACCTGGACTAAAGCATCCGCCAACTCCTGGACAGTCTGTGGTGCAACGTGGATGGAGCGAGACATGATGTCCCAGATGTGCTCAATTGGATTCAGGTCTGGTGAATGGACGTGCCAGTCCATAGCATCAATGCCTTCGTCTTGCAGGAACTGCTGACACACTCCAGCCACATGAGGTCTAGCATTGTCTTGCATTAGGAGGCACCCAGGGCCAACCGCACCAGCATATGGTCTCACAAGGGGTCTGAGGATCTCATCTCGGTACCTAATGGCAGTCAGGCTACCTCTGGCGAGCACATGGAGGGCTGTGCGGCCCCCCAAAGAAATGCCACCCCACACCATTACTGACCCACTGCCAAATTGGTCATGCTGGAGGATGTTGCAGGCAGCAGAACGTTCTCCTTGGCGTCTCCAGACTCTGTCACGTCTGTCACATGTGCTCAGTGAGAACCTGCTTTTATTTGTGAAGAGCACAGGGCGCCAGTGGCGAATTTGCCAATCTTGGTGTTCTCTGGCAAATGCCAAACGTGCTGCACGGTGTTGGGCTGTAAGTACAACCCCCACCTGTGGATGTCGGGCCCTCATACCACCCTCGTGGAGTCTGTTTCTGATCGTTTGAGTAGACACAGGCACATTTATGGCTTGCTGGACGTCATTTTGCATGGCTCTGGCAGTGCTCCTCCTGTTCCTCCTTGCACAAAGGCGGAGGTAGCGGTCCTGCTGCTGGGTTGTTGCCCTCCTACGGCCTCCTCTATGTCTCCTGATGTACTGGCCTGTCTCCTGGTAGCGCCTCCATGCTCTGGACACTACGCTGACAGACACAGCAAACCTTCTTGCCACAGCTCGTATTGATGTGCCATCCTGGATGAGCTGCACTACCTGAGCCACTTGTGTGGGTTGTAGACTCCGTCTCATGCTACCACTAGAGTGAAAGCACCGCCAGCTTTCAAAAGTGACCAAAACATCAGCCAGAAAGCATAGGAGCTGAGAAGTGGTCTGTGGTCACCACCTGCAGAACAACTCCTTTATTGGGGGTGTCTTGCTAATTGCCTATAATTTCCACCTGTTGTCTATTCCATTTGCACAACAGCATGTGAAATTGATTGACAATCAGTGTTGCTTCCTAAGTGGACAGTTTGATTTCACAGAAGTGTGATTGACTTGGAGTTACATTGTGTTGTTTAAGTGTTCCCTTTATTTTTTTGAGCAGTGTATTTTCATACTCATACACATATTGTGGAACACTGTTGGTGAAATTAAACTGCAGTGTTTGATTACTATTTCTGACTCATGAACGTATTGGTCAACACTGTGGGTGAAGGTGGTACCACAGTAATATATTTTCATATGCATACACGTATTGTGCGACACTGTGGGTGAAGGTGGCACCACAGTAATATATTTTCATACTCATACACGTATTGTGCGACACTGTGGGTGAAGGTGGCACCACAGTAATATATTTTCATACTCATACACGTAGTGTGCGACACTGTGGGTGAAGGTGGCACCACAGTAATATATTTTCATACTCATACACGTATTGTGCGACACTGTGGGTGAAGGTGGCACCACAGTAATATATTTTCATACTCATACACGTAGTGTGCGACACTGTGGGTGAAGGTGGTACCACAGTAATATATTTTTATACGCATACACGTATTGTGCGACACTGTGGGTGAAGGTGGCACCACAGTAATATATTTTCGTTCTCATCTCATACAGGTATTGTGCGGTAAGTGTCATCGCCCTGTCCTCCCGTGTAACAAATTCAGCCAGAAGTATGGGAAAGGCGTTCTGGAATACAAATTTACGGGCTTGGAGGAGACTTTTGCTAATTCTACTCTAACTGCCCTTTAGTACATTCTGGTGTTACAAAAATAACGTGAAACGGGCGTGAAAACACATTATTTTAGTAACAATTATTTTTATAAATATGCCTGTTAGTCATTATTGTGCTTTTGTTCAACAGAAAATGAAAGAGATTATTCAAATCTTTTTTTGTATTTTTACTTTACTGTACTGCATATTGCATCTACATAACTAGAAGCTAAACCTAAAAAAATTATATACCCCTAAAGGCCCTTGACACTATTGGCGGGATGAAATGGAGTTCAAGATCGCCGGAGGTGCGGGATGGCGGACGATCTCAGAAATTTTTTTAATGGGACAAACACAATGCAATTAACGGGGCAATCACTTACAAGGCATGGTTTTGACTTGTGTTTGTCCCTCTAAACAAACATCCGCGATGGGCCGGCATCCCGTTCCCCCGGCGGTCTCAAACTCCATTACATAACGCCAAATATTTTAGTGTGTAGTTTACAAGTGGTACTATCAGGACATACACAAAATAACAAACAATAAATAAGCGATTGTAGGGTTATTACTTCAGTTCAACACCAGCGTCCATATTGATGGTATTTTCTTGGCACAATAGTTTTATTGCATGTAAAGTAAACAATAAAAATGTGTTTTTGTGGTCAGTGAGCTTTCTACAAAATAAAGCATCAGTACCATGGACGTGGCAATGAAATGTGCTGCCCCTTCAGATGCTTTATTTAAGAGTATTTTTAGCACGCTCGATCCCCATTTCTAATGCATCCCTCATTATGGTATATTGTACATAGCCTCAGTTCATACCTTATTGGGATCCCTGTTTTTTGTTATGCTTCTAATAAGAAACTAAAGAGTGAAACGCAGCAGAGCTGATTCTAACACAGGATGCCGCTTACAGAGAAGAAAAGAGACACCTGTGACTTTTTTCTAAGAATGGGTGAATGAGTTCTATCTGCGCTTTCTGCTAAGTTTGCCACATATAAACACACATACACTTTGCCACAGATAGCCTGATTAGCACATTATGATTGGTTCCAAAACAATCAGCATGTCCGAGAATTCTGCAATTGAATTTGACTGGATGCTTTTTCTACGTGTTCAATGTAATCTTTTGAGAATGTCAGTATTGGGTCTATACATACTCTCCATGAAAATATATCATAATCGTGTAAAGGACAGAGCACAAAGTAGTTATAATGTAATATAAGTAAACAGCAGTTTATTGATAAACAATAGTTATTAAGCAAAATGCAACATGTCAGTCTGAATTGAACCCATGGGAACGTGCAAAATGTACTCTTCAATCCTAAAACACACAAACACGCATCCTTATACTGACTAGTGGGACAAGGGGCATATTAATTTTAACATTAACCCAACAGATATCATTTACAAAATTGGTTGGCACATGGCTGCTAACTGTGAGTTCAATCAACTGATGATACCATTAAGATGTTCCATGTGATCCCCTACTATGCCCAAATAGGAAACAGCCAAATCTCATCCAGTTTAGTAATAATAATAATAATAATAATAATAATGTTATTTATATAGCACTTTTCTCCTATTTGGACTCAAAGTGCTATACATTTGCCTATTACAGCTCAAAATACAAAACAAGCTTAAAGGCCAGTACTCACTGGCCGATGGCAGATAGATGTGTGCTGAGCGAACCGCTCAGCACACATCTCTCCCGGCGCTCAGCACAGCGCGATCTGTGCTGAGCGGGCGGGGGGAGACGGGGGGGCCGCTCACTTCACCCAGCGGGTGAAGTGAGCGACCCGCTAGATTGGCCTGCATGCAGGCCAATCTAGCAGCAGCGATAGCGTTGCGCGGGGCTGCGCATCGCTATCGCTAAGGGGGCTACACACGGAGCGATCGTGCTTAAAATCTAAGCAATCTAGTCAGATTGCTTAGATTTTAAGCAGCGATCGCTCCGTGAGTACCCCCCTTAACAGTAGATATTAGTGAAATGCGTGAGAAATAGGTAAGTCTTGACCAATGTATGACTCATCTTGCTGGTCAGTCTGTGTGCAAGACTACTGTGCCCATACTACAAGAAGGAGTTAGGTGAAGGAATTTGGCTTTCTCAGAACATAAAGACATCCAAGACCTAGCCTCCACTCAATGTACAGACCAAATGGTATTTCTGGAATACCTCTCCAGATCAAAAATACTGAATGGCTGTGGAAAGTCTGAGGGCCTTTGCTTGACCTCGCTCTTTTTTTTGGGGCAGGAAACATTTTCATGTGAAAGGATTTTCTTGTGAAAGGATATGGTACATTTTTGTGAAAGGCAAATGAAAAAAAAACATCTCTGGAAATCCTGTTCTTAGTCTGGCTGCCAAATCAGGATCCATTTCCCACTGAAGCTCTGTGGATGAAATCCAGAGCAGAGAACCACAGCTTTGGTAATAGGGGAATCCATATTTGGTGTATGTGTGTGTTTACTAAGGTAGGACTACCCTTTCAATAATGTTTGATAAGCTGGGCTGTCAGGCTTAATATGCTTAACAGCCAGAGGCGTAAATTCATGCCAGGTGCCTGGAGGCAAGATAGTACTTCACATCCCACTACCTCAACCTTGACACCATGCTCTGACCACTGAAATACTACCTCACCCCACCACTCCATGCAATAATACCTCATCCACAGAAATATGCTTTCCAAAACCTGACAAAAACAAGAAATCCCTGAACTAAAATTGTAATATATTTAGTAAATTAAATTGCCTTGCCTCTCAATGGTAATCAGTGATATTCATTTCTCCTCCCATCAGCTGCACAGTATTTTTTTAGGTTATTGCTATCACACACTAGCCTGGGATGGGATGCGGTTAAGATCCCAGCTGTCAGAATCCCGACTGTTGAAATACCGTCTCTGGAATCCTGACACCCATCAAAATCCTGACATCGAAATCCTAACAGGGTCAGGATACCAACGTCAGAACTGCGAAAGCCAGCAGTATCCCAACTGTTGTAAGTATAGCTGGTGAGTTCAGATTACTGCCAGAGGTTAAATTTAGCCAACACCAGGGGGAGGGGGGGGGGGGGGGTTAGGATTAAGCTGTGGGTGGTGGGAGGTTAAGGTTAGGGAGTTAGGCTGTGGACATGGGTGGTTAGTGTTAGGCACAAGCGGGGAGGATAGGATTAAGCACTAAGGGGGAGGGTTAGGGTTAGGCTGTGGGGCAGGAGGGGGTTAGGTTTAAGCACCACCGGTGGGAGGTTAGGGTTAGGCTGAAGAGAAGGGAGGGTTAGGGGGTAAGGGACAAGGGTTAGCATAGTAAACTCACCCCTGTCAGGATTCATGCTCGGGATGCCAGCGTCGGTATGTGGACCGCTGGCATCCTGTGTGGCGGTCATACATACCAAAAGATGGTTCTAGAGGGGAGATTTCAAAAAGTAACAAAATAAATACATGCAAACACATGTAAATATATTTCTGCTGCGGGGTACACTGGGCTCCACAAGTCTGGATAATGGGGTGTAGAGTAGGATCTTGATCCGAGGCACCAACAGGCTTAAAGCTTTGACTGTTCCCAGAATGCACAGCGCCGCCTCCTCTATAACCCCGCCTCCCAGCACAGGAGCTCAGTTTGTCAGTTGGTGCTGCAGTAAGCAGGCACTTAACAGAGGGGCTGCTCCAAGCAGCCCTAAGAAAAGCTTTTTATGAGGTAAAAAGTGAAGACTTCAAGGGCAGCAGCAGGGGTAAATGTCTTCTGACATTCTCTGCTGCAGCTCCAGCTCTCCCCAGCGGCGCTGTACACTCCCGAGCCCTAGTTGCCGGGTACCTACAGCGGAGGCTCCGGTTTACTTCACGTTAGGCACACACGGCTGGGGCTCTCCAAGATCACGTGGCCGCGCTTCGGGAGGTGGTAAGTGGGTCCCGGTCTTTATCGCGATCCGGCGCGGTCAGTGGGAGGCGGGCCGCGCGCGCTGGCGGTGGACACTGCGGATACAGGCGATCCCACTAGATCACCAGGGCATGGGCGCATGTCAGGTTTTCTCTTAAAACCGATTTTAATATCGCCCACAGTACCCGGTGGTTTTGCCAGCAAGGGGGATAAGGCTTAGATCTGAAGCCCCTCCCCCAGCCCCAGGGCGCCATTTCCAGCAAGTGTTCCCGCCCTGGAGCTGCATCTCTGTCTTTCCTCACTCCCTGTCAGTGTCTGCGGCGCCATTACTCCTCAGCTCACTGTTCCTGGGACTGCTTGGGCAAATCCTCCTATGTAAAGCCGCCTGGTTGTCAGCGCTGTGACTTTACATGACACTTAAGTATTCTACCTGCCGTTTTAGTCAGTGTTAGTTAAGAAAGAGTGCATTTAGTGAGGGGTTTATAGTACAATTACCCTGTGATATACATCCAGTTTCTTACTGTGTAGTGTTATATCTATTAACTATATAGCTGTGTAAGCTAGTCCAGTGCAGTATTATTGTCTGTAATAACCTCTGCATTGTACAAACTGTGACTATTTGTGTGTGCATTGATAGCTGAGTGGTGTCCATCTCGTGTCTTTCACTCAACTTGCTATCCCTATATTCTATAACCTGAGGGGGCTTGGTGCGTCAGCTGTTATCTAATATAGGATTTTCACAAAGATATACTGTATTACGTATTTTTCTCTGTGATTTAGTCACCATATCTGTCCTTTATCTCTGCTGGTGCTGACTACACTGCGCGGAGGTTTGGGTTTAGGGATATAGTGCTGCTAATAATTGTACTGTGTTACCTCATACTGCAAGTTATATCATGTCTGCTTCTGAGGGTAACGGTTCTGGGGCGGAACACACTGCTGGTGTTGTTGAAGCCACAGGCACATATGGGGAGAATATAGCAGCTGTGGGCTCTGGTTCTGGGGGCTCCTTGCCCCCCAGTGGGACTGTGGCAACGGAGGCACATACTGACCCTCCGTGGGCCGCTTTTTCTACGCTTCTGCATAAGCTAGTTCATAAACTAACAACCGTATGTGGTCCCTGCAGCTAACCCGCCGTGGGCGGATGATTTATCTGCTCAATTAAAGAAGTTGAACCAGTCCCTGACTACTAAAAAGTCTGACCAACGCTCGCCTAAGTCCAAGAGGTCCTCTAAGTGAGCGCTCGTCTCCTCACAATCCACTGCTGTCAGTGACACCTCGTCTGATGAAGACAGCACATACGCTGACCCCACAGGTTCTGACTCAGATACGGCTGATGGGGAGGGTAGTTCACATGTGGATGTTCCTGATCTTTTGGAGGCTATTAAATTAATTCTGCAGATTACGGATGATCCCGAGCTATCCGTTCCTCCTAAGAAACCAGATAGGTTCAAGCGTCAGAAGGTGATTAAACAAGTTTTACCTCACTCTGACCACCTAGTGGATATACGTCAGGAACCCTGGCAAAGCCCGGGTACGAAGTTTGTGCCTCAAAAGAAGATGCTGGCTCGCTATCCCCTCTCGCCAGAGCTGTCTAAGAATTGGGAAACGCCTCCTCCAGTAGACTCACATGTGGCTAGGATGGTGGTTTCCTCAGCTCTACCTGTCACTACCGTCACGTCTCTAAAAGAGCCTACGGATAAACGTGTCGAGGGTTGTCTAAAAGCGATTTACACCCTCACGGGTGCTGCACAAAGGCCCACTATTGCAGCTACATGGGCGGCAGAGGCTATTGAAGCATGGGCCTTGGAGTTAGAGGCTGAAATCTCCTCTGACCATGTTAGACAATGCTTGTCATATATTGTCACAGCTTCTCGCTATATTAAAGAGGCGGCTTCTGATGCTGGTATTCTAGCAGCCAAGGTCTCTACTACGTCAGTCCTGGCTCGCAGGATATTGTGGCTGAGATCCTGGTCTGTGGATCTGGACTCTAGAAAAACCCTTCAGGTACTCCATTTCAAGGGGGATATTCTGTTTGGGGAGGACTTAAATAAGATAGTGGCTGACTTGGCTACTGCCAAAACTGCCTGTCTGCCTAATACAGCTCCTTCTGTGTCGAAGGCCAAAGGCACGTCCTTTCGCCCCTTTCGTCCTTCAGGTAAAGCAAAAGGTCAGGCGTACCATAAGCAGGCCCGCACTTCCAAACCTGGTAAGCCGAAGCCCAAAAGAGCCTGGGCTGCCCATCAGCCAGCAGCCAAGACCGATAAGCCTGCCAGGGTGGGGGGCCGGCTTCTAGGGTATACCCAGGAATGGTTGAAGACCACTTCAGATGCCTGGGTACGGGAAGTCGTCACTCGAGGTTACGCCATAGCCTTCAAAAACCGACCCCCTCATCGATTTTGCCAGACAGACGTCCCGTAGGACCAGACAAAGGCAAACACTGTGCATTTGGTGGTACAGGCCCTCCTTGATACAGGAGTCGTAGTACAGGTGCCTCTTGGTCAGAGGGGCCGGGGGTACTATTCTCCGCTGTTTCTAGTCCCGAAACCGAATGGGTCCTCCCAGCCCATTCTCAACCTCAAGGCACTGAACAAATTTGTGAAGGTTTCCAAGTTCCGTATGGAAACCCTTTGCTCTATAGTTCTGGCCTTGGAACCTGGGGACTACATGGTCTCCCTGGACATACACAATGCTTACCTGCATATTCCTATAGCAGCGTCACATCAACAATACCTGAGGTTCACTATTGGCAACCTCCATTACCAGTTTCAGGCATTACCTTTTGGTTTAAGAACAGCTCCGCGAGTCTTCACCAAAGTTATGGCGGTGGTGTCGGTGGTACTCCGCCGTCAAGGGGTCAGGATACTGCTGAATCTGGACGACTTGTTAATCCTGGCAAATTCCCCAGATCTTCTCCTGAGTCATCTGGATATGACGGTCCGGTTTCTACAAGCCCACGGGTGGCTCATCAACTGGGAGAAATCCTCCCTGGTCCCTGCTCAGAGCATGGTGCATCTGGGAGCGCTGTTGGACACTCACAACCAGAGGTTGTTCTTGTCTCAGGAGAAAGTCCTGAAACTTCAGGACAGGATTTGTTGCTTCCTTTCTCGTCCGTAAGTGGCGATACATTCGGCAATGCAGGTGCTGGGCCTCATGGTGTCAGCATTCGACATGGTGGAGTATGCTCAATTCCATTCTCGCCCCCTCCAGAAGCTGATTCTAGCCAAGTGGGATGGCCTGCCTCACCGGATCAGGTCTTACATGATCTCTTTGACTCTGGAGGTCCATCTGTCGCTGCTCTGGTGGCTCCTGGACTGACAATTGTGCAGAGGCCGTCCCTTCTGGATATCCAACTGGGTCCTGTTGATGACAGATGCCAGTCTAAGAGGTTGGGGCGCGGTGCTGGAGCAGAACTCCTTGCAGGGTCGGTGGACCAAGGAGGAATCTCTCCTCTCGATCAACATTCTGGAATTGCGGGCGGTCTTCAATGCGTTGAACCTAGCCCAGCATTTGATTCAGAACCGTCCTGTTCAAGTACAGTCGGACAACGCCACCACAGTGGCTTACATAAATCATCAAGGCGGCACTCTAAGCCGTTTGGCAATGAAGGAAGCCTCACGGATTCTACGTTGGGAAGAACGCCATCTACCGGCAATATCGGCAATATTCATTCCGGGAGTCCTGAATTGGGAAGCGGACTTTCTCAGTCGTCAGGACGTGCATGCCGGCGAGTGGGGCCTCCATCCAGAAGTGTTTCAGCTCCTCGTGGAAAGGTGGGGTCTTCCAGATGTGGATCTGATGGCGTCTCGACACAATCACAAGGTTCCGGTCTTCGGAGCAAGGACAAGGGATCCTCAAGCAGCATTCGTAGATGCGCTGGCAGTGTCGTGGAGGTTTCGGCTGCCGTACGTGTTCCCTCTGGTGTCACTCCTGCCCAGGGTAATTCGGAAGTTCAAGCAAGAAACAGGAAATCTGCTTCTCATAGCTCCGGCGTGTCCCAGACGGCACTGGTTCTCAGACCTGCAAGGCCTATCGTCAGAGCGTCCACTTCTACTTCCACAACGCCCAGACCTCCTCGTTCAGGGCCCCTGTGTCTACCAGGACCTAGCCCAGCTGTCTTTGACGGCGTGGCTCTTGAAGCTTCCGTCTTAAGAGCTAAGGGTTTTTCTGAAGAGGTCATTAAAACTATGTTGCGGGCCCGGAAACCGGCCTCTGCTCGGATTAACCATCGGGTCTGGCATTCCTACTTTGTTTGGTGCGCATCTAACCATTATGACGCTTCCAAGTTTAGTACAGCCAAACTTTTGGCTTTTCTACAGCAGGGCCTAGATTTAGACCTGCGTCTGGCCTCCCTCAAGGTTCATATTTCTGCCTTGTCGGTGTGGTTTCAAAAAAAAATTGCGACTTTACCTGATGTTCATACTTTCACTCACGGTGTGTTGCGTATCCAACCTCCCTATGTCCCGCCTGTGGCTCCTTTGGACTTGTCGGTGGTTTTGGAGGCGTTGCAGGAGCCTCCATTTGAACCTCTTGGTTCAAGCTGACCTTAAGTGGCTTTCCCTTAAGGTGGTGTTCTTGCTGGCTATTGCCTCTGCTAGAAGAGTGTCGGATTTGGGTGCCTTGTCTTGTAGTTCCCCATATCTGATTTTTCACCGTGACCGGGCGGTTCTTAGGACTCGTCCCGGATATTTACCTAAGGTGGTTTCTTCGTTCCACCTTAATCAGGAGATTGTGGTTCCAGCTTTTGTCTCTCCTGATTTGTCTCCCAAAGAGCGGTCTTTGGATGTGGTACGGGCTCTCCGTATCTATGTGAAGAGAACTGCTTCTATTCGAAAGTCTGATTCTCTCTTTGTTTTGTTTGGATTTCACAAACGTGGCTGGCCTGCTTACAAGCAGACCCTGGCCAGGTGGATTAGAATGGTGATTGTGCATGCTTATGTGAAGGCTGGTCTGTCAGCTCCTGTTCACATTACGGCCCATTCTACTTGGTCTATTGGACCTTCTTGGGCAGCCCAACGTGGTGCGACCCTTGACCAATTGTGCAAGGCGGCTACGTGGTCCTCCGGGAACACGTTCATAAGGTTCTATGCCTTCGATACTGCCGCTTCCCAGGATGCTTCCTTTGGACGCCGGGTTCTTGTGCCCACTACAGTGCGTCCCCTCCCATAAGTAACTGCTTTAGGACATCCCCATTGTCCAGACTTGTGGAGCCCAGTGTACCCCGCAGCAGAAAACGAGTTTTATGGTAAGAACTTACCCTTGTTAAAACTCTTTCTGCGAGGTACACTGGGCTCCACAAGGCGCCCACCCTGACGCACTTAGCTTCTTTGGGTTGATATGGCATTAGCCGCTGACACTTCTCTTGTCGTGAGAGTGTGGTGTATGTGGCTACTAACCGTTGTCGTCACTTTTCCTGCTACTGCATTGGGCTGGTTAACTAAACTGAGCTCCTGTGCTGGGAGACGGGGTTATAGAGGAGGTGGCGCTGTGCATTCTGGGAACAGTCAAAGCTTTGAGCCTGTTGGTGCCTCAGATCAAGATCCTACTCTACACCCCATTGTCCAGACTTGTGGAGCCCAGTGTACCTCGCAGAAAGAGTTTTAACAAGGGTAAGTTCTTACCATAAAACTCGTTATTTTGATTGCAATTGTACTGTAAGTATAAACTTTAAAACATTTTACAGAGAAGGTAAATGGGGTCAAGTAATAATAATTGTCAATTATCTATTCTGACTACAGACAGCATTTAACTTCTATATAAGATGTTTTGTGGTTTATATATCTAACATAAAATAAAACTAAGGGTTTTGTCTGCACATAGCAATTTTCTTTTTCTTTCAGACATATACTTCTAGGGACTGTTTATGAACTATGGAGACAGAATTTTTTTTTACATTTTTGTCTGTTCTTTCCGGCATCACACAAAAACTACAGGATGAATTTAGATCATGTTTTCACTGTTGCGTGACCTAGAAAGAAACTGAGGTATGTATGATCTCGATGTGACATCAGGGAGAGGAGCAATAAAGGAAAAAACAGATGCTTGACACACGGCTTGTGCAGTGTGCAGGCTCCTCAAGTCCAAAATGACTATATGTATATAAATAAATAAATAAATATGTATATGTATATATATATATACACACACCGACACACACATATATTGCACACCCCAAATTCAAACAGATATATATATATATATATATATATATAAATGCACAGCTGTATATAGATATACAAGATCTATTTCACATGAACATCCAACTATATATCAATCACAAATCAGGCAGGTTATCTTGACTCATGAAGTTAATATGTCAATCCAGTAGATGGTGCACCAAAACAAATACTACACACTATGGTTACACACGATTCTATATCTATCTATCTATCTATCTATCTATATATATATATATATATATATATATATCTATCTATCTTAGAGTCACCGGTCATGTTAATTGCAACTTTTCGGTATTAGGTTATGTAGCATCGTATTTTTGATCTATAAGATATTTGTTTGACTAAAGTGAAGTTATACTAAACTGTTATATTAATTGTCCCTTGAATTGGATTTTGTTGTTTAGATAAACAAATAGACGTTATGGTAAGAACTTGCCGTTGATAACGTAATTTCTCTTATGTCCACAGGTATCCACAGGATAACATTGGGATATGCCGGAGCGACAGCGGAAATGGCACCAAACGGTCATGAGCTTTCTGGCCTCCCAGGATGCATCAGGGCTTCACCATATAATCCCGCCCACTAACTCAGTCAAATCAGTTCTTTCCACAGCAATTAGGCAGGAGCATCAGGTAGAAACCTATTTAGGCGATAAGAACACACATGCACACCCAAGATCCTCAAATCAGGTGCGTCAGGGTGGGACCCCTGTGGATACCTGTGGACATGAGAGAAATTAAGTTATCAACGGTAAGTTTTTACCATAATGTCTATTTCTCTGGCTGGGTCCACAGGTTATCCAAAAGATAACATTGGGATTCCCAAAGCCAGTTTTAGTGGAGGGGACGCTCCTGATTACACACGAGGACCTTTTGCCCGAAGTCTGCGTCATGAGAGGCAAAAGTATCCAAGGCATAATGTCTAATGAATGTGTTTATGGAAGACCATGTGGCTGCCTTACAAATCTGTTCTGCTGAAGCACCCTGTTGTGCTGCCCATGAAGGACCTACCTTACGTGTAGAGTGAGCAGAGACATTAGCCGGAGTAGGGAGATCTGCATGAGAATAAGCTTCTGATATTACCATTCGGAGCCATCTTGCCAGCGTCTGTTTACTAGCAGGCCATCCTCTTCTATGAAATCTGTAGAGGATGAAGAGAGAATCTGTTTTTCTGATGGCACTAGTACGATCTATGTAGATTCTTAATGCTCGGACTACGTCCAGCGACGCTTCTCCCGCAGAAAGTCCCGATACCTGAAAAGCTGGGACTACAATCTCTTCATTAAGGTGAAACTTTGAAACCACCTTCGGAAGATAACTAGATCTACTTCTGAGAACTGCTCTTAGGAAAGGAGACTTACACGATAACGCTCCTAAATCTGACACTCTTCTGGCTGACGCCATTGCCAGTAGAAAAAGTACTTTAGCCATTAACCATTTAAGATCTGCTCTCTTAAGTGGTTCAAACGGAGGTCCCTGGAGGAATTTAAGAACTAAATTCAAATCCCAAGGAGCTGCAGGAGGAACAAATGGAGGTTGAATATGAACAACTCCCTGAAAGAAAGTATGTACATCCTGTAAATCAGCAATCTTTCGCTGAAACCATACTGTTAACGCTGATACTTGAACTCTCAAGGAAGCTACTTTCAAACCTTTATCCAATCCTGCTTGAAGGAAATCCAAAATCCTGGATACTTTAAAAGATCTTGGATTCAAACTTTTTTCAGTACACCAATGAATATAGGCTTGCTATATTCTATGATACACATGAGCTGAAGAAGGTTTTCTTGCTCTAAGCATAGTTTGGATTACTTGTTTCGAAAATCCTCTAGCTTCTAAGATAGAGGTTTCAACAGCCACACCGTCAAAGATAGACAATCCAGATGGCTGTGACAACAAGGACCCTGCATTAGCAGATCTGGACGTTAAGGGAGCAGTATCGGTGCTTCCACAGACATTCTCAGTAGATCTGTGTACCAATGCCTTCTTGGCCAAGCTAGAGCTATTAGAATTATTGCTCCCTTTGCTTGCTTTATTTTTCTCACTACTCTGGGTAAGAGATATTGGAGGGAACAGATACGCCAGATGAAATTTCCATTCTACTGACAGTGCGTCTACAAGGACCGCTCCGGGATCCTTTGTTCCTGATCCGTACCTCGGAACTTTGTTGTTTAGACGAGACGCCATGAGGTCTATCTCTGGTAGACCCCATCTGTTCACTATTGTCTGAAACACTTCTGGGTGTAATGCCCATTCGGTTTCCTGAATGGTGTGTCGACTGAGAAAATCTGCTTCCCAGTTCAGTACAGTTGGGACAAACACTGCTGGCAATGCTGGGAGATGGAGTTCTGCCCATCTTAGAATGGGAGTTACTTCCTCCATCTTTCTTTTGCTGTGAGTTCCTCCTTGATGATTGAGGTACTGCTGTTGCATTGTCTGTGCGAATCTGGACCGGTCTTCCTTGCAGACTGTCCTTTGCCTGAACTAGAGCCATATAAATGGCCCTTAATTCCAACAGATTTATTGGCAGGTGACTTTCCCTTGCGGTCCATTTTCCCTGGAACCAAAGGCTTCCGAGTACCGCACCCCAGCCTTGCAGACTGGCATCTGTTGTCAGGATTTGCCATTATTTTATCCAAAAGGGTCTCCCCTTGTTTAAATGGTCTGTCTGTAGCCACCACGCTAGAGACCTTTTTATGTTTACTGGAAACTTTATCATCTGCTTTTTTTTATCATCTGATGATTTCCGTTCCATTTGGTCAGAATAAGGTGCTGTAAAGGTCTGGAGTGGAATTGCACATATTCCACCATGTCGAAGGTTGATACCATCAGACCCAACAGTCGCATTGCTGCATGGACTGACATTGTCTGGGTGTGCAACGCTTCCTGAGTCATGACCTGCACCTTGACTATCTTTTTCTCTGGTAAGAGAACTTTCTGTAGGTCTGAATCCAATATGGCCCCCAAATGAGCCATCCGCTGTGACGGATTCAGAGACGACTTTTCCCAATTTATGAGACACCCGTGTCTCTGTAAACAAACTATTGTCTGTTGAAGATGACTCAAAAGTAACTCCTGCGAATGTGCTAGGATTAACAGGTCGTCGAGGTATGGGAATATTCTTATCCCCTGCTTGCGAAGACAAGCTGCCATAACCACCATAATTTTGGTAAACACCCTGGGTGCTGTTGCTAGCCCAAAGGGCAAGGCTTGGAACTGAAAATGTTCCAGAAGGATGGCAAACCTGAGGTAGCACTGATGAGACCGTGCTATAGGCACATGTAGGTAAGCATTCTGTACATCCAGAGATACCATGTAATCTCCCGGTTCCATAGCCAACATTATGGAGCGTAATGTTTCCATGTGGAACCTTGGGATCCAATTGTATTTGTTTAACATTTTCAGATTGAGAATTGGTTGAAATGACCCATTTGGCTTCTGGATCAGAAATAGATTGGAGTAAAACCCCTGTCCCCTTTGTGATGGAGGTACTGGGACAATCACACCTGACTGCAGTAATCTTTGGACTGCTTCTCGCAGGGCATTGGCCTTCGACTCTATACGGGTCGTACCTGAATAGGAACCCATACCCCTGAGATACCACCTTCTGTACCCAAGCATCTGTTGTCGACTGTTGCTATATGTGTGCAAAATGAAGGAGTCGGCCCCCAACCCTGGAATCCTCCAGGCGGAGGCCCACCTCTTCAGGCTGATGGTTTCTGTTCAGGCTTGGAAGCTGGCTTTTTGGTAGTCCACTGCTTCCTACCCCTAGTTTTGAACTGGGGTTGCTTAGACTCCTTAGCTTTCGCTTTGCTTTGCCATCGAAATGGGTGAAACTTTGAACCCTTAGACTTAGGGTTATAACTAGCCGGAATTCAGACCTTCTTTGATTCAGCCTATGATTCTAGGATATCAGACAATTGTTTTCCAAACAATATATTACCAATGAAAGGCAATGCTTCCAATTCTTTCTTGGATTCCGCATCTGCTTTCCAGGTACGTAGCCAAACTGCTCTACGAGCGGCTATTGTCAAGGCTGAAGCTTTAGAAGCAACTGTACCCATATCAATTGCTGCTTCATCCAAGTATTGGTCAGATTGTCTTAAACGGCTTAATTGATACTCTTGCTCCATATTAGGAGAAGAGAGGCCATTCTCTAGTTCCTCTATCCATTCGCCCATTGCCTTTGCTATCCAGGCCGAAGCCATAGCAGGTCTTACCACTGCTCCTACGAGAGAAAATACATTTTCAAGAAGCTATCTACCCTTCTGTCTGTGACATCATTTAGTGAGGTAGATGACAGTGGTAAAGCAGATTTATGCACAAGTCGCAGTACATGTGCATCTACTTTTGGAGGAACTTCTCTTTTCGAACAATCCGCAGCTGGAAATGGATAATAAGAATCCCATCTTTTCGGAATCTTATACTTTTTACTGGGCGTCCCCCAAGATTCTTCCATCATTTCCGTCAGCTCATCTGACGCTGGGAATTCAGTTTTAACTGACTTTGTTCGTTTAAACACAGGTGCTTTAGACTTTGACACTGGTTACTAAAACTCTGCGACTGATCATCATACGGAGTATTTGAATATACTGTATCATCATCTGTTGTATCATCTTGTGTAGTCTGCCACATAGACGCATCTGTCTTAGTCTTACCTGTCCCTTGGTTACTTGTAGAGGCTACTGGAACCAAGCCGTAGGAAGGGAGCTGCATGTATGGGTTAATAGTGTATCCTAACCCCTGGGGTGGTGCTGTCGGAGTTAACCTGTCCGCTATTGAAGACAAAGTCTTTGCGAACATATTCCATGGTGGCTCTATAGGTTGCTGAACCAAATCCGTTTTTTTACTTTGCTGAAAAGCAAAACAGTTCGCACACAACCCCTCATAAGTGACCAACTGGTTCATACCAATTAACCCTGTTTTACAAGATAAGCATGTTAGGGATGTAGGAGTGCCTGATAAATTCTCCTCGTCACTTTTGCCGCTCACAGACATGGTAAAAATCTGTTAATGACTACACAATTTGTGACTGAAAATCACCTATATATGGATATATAGAAGTGAGATCAATCTGACCACAACCGTGCACCTGAATTGATAGTCAGAACAGGCATGACGACATAGAAAAGTCAACACACATACTAACAGTCAGTCACATGTTGGACTTCCGGTTCCGTCATGAGAGCGTGAGCAGCGTCTCTCACCAGCTCCGCAACTCGCCCCAGATCAGACCACATTTTAAGCTGTCTACCACACGCAAACATCGTTCCCGGTCCCCGCGCCGTGCAGAGATCACTATGGATAAATATTTAGCCGCTACTCCGGCTCCGAAAGGGTCATCACAGGCCCAGCAGCCTCGCCAGGAGAAGCGTCGCGGTGAACACAATATGGCGCCGGGCACAGACTCGACTCCGGGGACGCCAGCGTCTAAGAAGATAATACCGGACACCTTCTCTGAATCCCCGACAATCGGAGAGAGAACTGACGGGTCAGGTACTTTTACCTCAACTTTTACAGATATGATAGCTGCAATACAAGCTACTGTAGAACCTCTTCTGAAAAAAGCTGTGACGGATATCACATCTCAGTTGCAACAGCTCAGCAGCAGAGTGTCTGACACTGAGAGACATATCAGCACTGCTAAAGATGATATTGACATTCTGCAAAAAGAAGTCCATACTTTAACTTTAAATAATGCTCGCCTTACTGAAAAAATGGATAATATTGAAAACAGAACAAGGAGAAATAACTTAAGAATTATTGGTCTCCCAGAGTCACTTATTGGAGCCTCCCTTGCGCATTTTATACGAAATACGCTCCCGAAGATGTTACATATTGAAGATACCTGTGGTGACCTCATTATAGAACGGGTGCACAGAATTGGAGGTGCTGCAAAACAAACCCCGAATCGCCCTAGAGCAGTTATTTTCAAGACTCTAAATTATCTACACAAGCAGGAAATATGGCAAGCGTCACGGAAGGTTAAATCACTGGACTGGGAGGGACATTCTCTGAGGATATATCAGGACTACTCGGTGGAACTTTCCAAATTAAGGAAATCCTTTTCGCCAGTGTGCTCTGAATTAGTGGATAATCACCGAAAATTCTTTATGATGTTTCCAGCAAGACTGCGGATTTTTACTGAGTCGGGACATTTGGACTTTACCAACCCTGCAGACGCAGCTGTTTTCTTAAAAGACGAGGCTGATGGGAAGCTTAGCTCTGACATCACTGATGGGTGATTTATTATCATAAGAAAGTTGAAGTTTAAAGCTTTAAATATGCTGGTTTCTCTCATTTAGTATGATATAGCTTGGATAGTTACATATTGCTACATAGATGTGGTAGCAGTGGTTTATAGATGTTTTCTTATGACATGATGATGCTGGTGGTGGGAAGAGGAGCTGTGCCGGTTTCTCTCTTTTTCTATCTCTAGGTTCCCGAGGGCATTCCTTGGGTTGGAAACCCTGAAGGTGCAGACCGGGGTTTGATACTGGAGGTCGAATCTGCAAATGCTCTTATTCTGCTCATGTTATTTCTATATCGATATGATATGGTTTGTTTATGTGATGTTATGTTTATGTTCCCTATTGTTCTTCCCCTTTTTCTTCCCTTTTTTCTTCCCCGCTTTGTCTTTTCTATCTAACTCTGCGACTTGGGAATCTACTTTAAGCTATATAATTTATAGGTAAGAATGTCTGTTAAAATTGGATCGCTTAATATATGTGGTATTCATACACCAGCCAAACGGCGGAAGTTACTGATGTATCTTAACAAAGTGTCTGTGGATATTATTTGTTTACAAGAAACACATTTGTTGTTACCTGAAGTCAAAAAATTACAAATGTTAAACTGGGTATTACTAGGCTCATCCTCCTACAATAGTAAATCTAGGGATGTGGCAATTCTTGCCAAGCGCTCTCTTGATATACAAGTCTCATCTGTGGTCAATGACTTAGAAGGACGATATGTAATAGTAGAAATTATAATTGCAGGTATTGGGTATAATATTTGTAGTATTTATGCACCTACTCCATATAAAAAATCATTTATGACTAATATGTTAGCCAAACTCCACACCTATGACCCATCTACGTTGATAATAGCTGGAGATTTCAACCTGATAGCATCCATTTTGGATCGTTCTCCCCCTCCAAAATCCTTATTTCGGCTTCCTAGGCTAGGTATTGATTTCTTTGCTAAAACATTGAATCTAATAGATTCTTGGAGAGCACTCAACCCCATAGAGAGAGAGTATTCTTGTCTCTCCATGACTCACAACACATGGTCACGTATCGATTATATATTTGTTGCTAATGCCTTATTTCCTAATGTCCAAACAGCGTCTATAGAACCACCGGTTCTATCAGATCATGGCCTAATCTATATTGTTTTGCAATTTAAAAAATCTGATAATGTTACTCCTTTGTGGAAATTTCCGGCACACTTGTCTAAATCACAGCTATTCAAAGATAAATTGATGCAAAATTGGAAAGACTATGTCTCCCATAATGAGGAGTATGCCAAAAATAATCCCTCGATTTTTTGGCAGACAGCTAAGGCAGTTTTGAGAGGAGATCTCATACAAATACAATCCCAATTGAAGAAAAGGAGAAATGAGTCCTATATTAGTCTTCAATCTCAACTCACTACAGCATTTCAGGTATTTAAACAATTTCCCTCCCCCCATAATAAGACTCAATATGTTAATGCCCAAACACACTTTAATGAATTTCTACAAATAAGTGGGGATAAATATTTATTTAATGTGAGTTCTAAATTTTATAGTTTTGGTAATAAAACTGGAAGGCTTCTTACTAACCTTCTGCAGGGCTCTAGGAACAAGACAGTGGTGCACCCTCTAAAAACCTCGGATGGATCTCTCACTACGTCAGATCGTCACATAGCGAATACTCTGAAATCTTTCTACGAAGATTTATATTCTTCTCCCTCTACTTCTACAGATTATACCGCTTCTACTACATCCCTATGGGATTTTCTCTCTTTCCTCAGCTTTCTGACTCTCTTTCAAATACTCTGATAGCTCCAATCACCCCAGAGGAAGTGTCTAAAGTTATCCAACAATTGAAATTAGCAAAAGCACCTGGCCCAGATGGCTTTTCAACTGAATTTTACCAGCTGATGAGACCACTCATAGTTAAACCACTAGCAGATTGTTTTAATCATGCCATCGGATCTGGTAAACTCCCTTTACATTTTTCGGATGCGATTATCAAAGTGTTACCTAAAGAAGGCCGTGATTTAAAACTTCCAGGTTCTTATAGGCCTATATCGCTCCTAAATAATGATTATAAGATATTTACAAAAATTTTCGCAGAACGTTTAAAACCTATCCTACCCATCGATAATTCATAAGGACCAAACTGGATTCATCACAGGACGACACTCGGTGGTGAATGTAAGGAGAGTCCTAGCTGCGATACAACATGTGTCTTCCAATGCTTCTTCTTCGTCTTCACCTCAGATTGTAGTTACATTAGACGCAGAAAAAGCATTTGATTTAGTATTATGGCCTCACTTATTTAAAACTTTATCTAATTTTGGTTTCCCTTCCCAATTTATTGATATATTACGTATTATATACTCTAACCCTAAATCTCAGGTAGCTTGCAATGGTATAATATACTCTGCTTTTTATTTACAGAGGGGAACTAGACAAGGTTGCCCCCTGTCCCCTTTACTTTTCGCTATTGCAATTGAACCACTAGCGGTTGCCATCCGAGGATCACCACTGATAAAAGGTATTAAAATTAATTCGGAAGAATTAAAGATAGGACTGTTCGCAGATGATGCACTGCTTTTTGTTTCAGAGCCTTCCAGTTCGTTGCCAGCTCTATTTAGCTTGATTGAATCATTTGGAAAAATTTCAGGATATAAAATTAATGTAACAAAATCAGAAGTGCTTTTATTGGGGACTACTGATTCTGGTTTTTTAAACTATATGAACATTCCGTTAGCTCTTGCCCCTTCTCGCATCAAATATCTAGGAATACAAATTTGTTCGGATTTATCACAGATGTATGCGGCCAATTTTGCTTCAGCAATTACAAAAATAGGTGTGAAACTTGAGTCATGGAGAGACTTGCCCCTCTCTCTCATGGGACGATTGGCTGTTGTTCAATCTATATTATTTCCAAAATTGTTTTATTGTATGCAACAAATTCCAATAGCTTTAACTAATTCAGATCTCAAGAAATTAGATTCATTGGTTTCCAAATTCATTTGGCAGGGCAAACGTCCACGTATTTCGAGGGCAAAGATGGTTGTACACAAAAGAAAAGGAGGTCTAGGATACCCTGACTTACCTGCATATTCACTTGCTACCTTTTTTAGGTATATTAATGCTTGGATTTTAAATAAATCTGAATATGTAGATTTAGATTTGGAAACGGCAATATTTTTTCCGTATGCCCCAGGGGCTCTTCTGCAATCCAAATTATCTTTACTTCCTCAATGGATTAAAACTCATGTTCTATTTGTAGATACATACAAAGCTTGGCTAACAATCAATCATAGATTTAAAACCAACCCATACCTTACCCAATTTATACCTTTATGGGGAAATCCTTCTTTCCCTCCATCACTGTCCAATTCAGGTTTTACAGTGTGGAAGATGAAAGATCTGGATTTATCGCATAAAGTCTTCGACCGAGGAGGCTCAATTTTGACGTTCTCGGATATTTGTCTTACCTATTCCATTCCAAAACACCATATGTTCATGTATTTTCAAACACGTCATTTTTTGACTTCCATTAAAACATCAATGCCTCTTACACCTAAGAGGGACGTTCATTTATCCCAAGTGAAATCGTTAGATATGCTATTTTCTTTTCTTCTGACCAACAGTTATAAAATTAAATATTTATATCAACTAGTTGTGGGTACAACTAAACATGTGCAATGGGATATATTGTTGCAGAAATGGAAAGCAGATATTCCCTCATTAACGGATATCTCAGAGCTAACAGAATTATCGGTTATATCCTCAAAAGTTCTATCCTCAACATATTTACAAGAAGTATATGTACGGACGCTACATAGAGCATATATTACCCCGCATCAAAGGAGACACATGGTTAAAGATGAACAGGGTACGTGTATTAAATGTGGGATTACGATTGCAAATTTTATACACTGCACATGGGATTGCTATAAGTTGAGGACTTTTTGGTACAAGATCATAGGCTTTCTAAATTTAATGTTTGGTACACAATGAAATCCTGATCCAAAGGCTTGTTTAGGACTTAGTTTTTCTGCTTGGCACCTGGGTAACAATAAAAAATGTATCTTACCCTTGCTTATTACTACTATTACTGTATGCAAGAAATGTATTCTACTCCATTGGACTAAAAAATCAGCACCTTCGCTTTTAGAGGTAAAACGAAAGTTGACAAATATTTTATACTATGAAAGGAAATATGCTTACCTTACTGTAGGTGCAAAGATACATAAATTTTATTCCAAATGGGCTCCATTTATAGACACTCTGGACCCAGATATCCAAACACATATTTATGGAGTATTTGGAGATTTTCCAATTTAAGACTGGTTTTTAGAATGATGGCGTCAGTACATTAAGACCTTTATTTTCAGGAATGGTCTTCCTAGATAAAGTTCTCAACAAATATTGCCTTTCAAACTAGAAAGGGTTTTCCAAGTAGCGGAGTTATGTTTTGTCTTCTATTTTCTATTTCTCTTCTTTCCTTTCTATTCTACTATATGCCTTTACAATTCTCCCACTTTTCTTACTTTCCATCCCCTCCCCATCCAGATTATTTTAATTTAAGTTTGAAGTACATACTTAGTCAAGAAGGTAGGATATTATAAAGTTTAGGTTAGTTAACTGTGAAAGATTTACAAGAAGAATATTATGCTACTATTCGCTGGTATGAAACTGTACTTTTGATATAAAGTAATCTTCTAAAATTCCAGCATGAAGGTGACCCTTGTACTGTAACAAAATCTTAATTGTGACTTTGTATCTGAGTTTTCTTTTTGAAAAGTACATTTCTAATATTCTTTGTATGTTGAACACTTTTTATTTCTGTAATGTACGAGAAAAAACTCAATAAAAATATTTGAAAAAAAAAACAAAAAACAGTCAGTCACATGTTAAAGCATTAAACATTGTCATATGAGAATACAACCCCCATAACAACTTACAAGTAAGTAGGAAAATTGTACTTCTGTTTTTAACTGGTTCTTTTTAAACATAACATGCAGAAACAACAGTAATATACAGATCTTATATGCAATATGTACTAAAATTAACAATTCATACTAACAAGTAGAGAGAATTTTTAGTACTGTATACCCTTCCATAGAGCGGAATACAGGGAGACTCGCCACACTTCCATATCCAAGCAAATACGCTTGCAAGATGCTGAGTGGATTCAGACGCTACTTGTGTACACTGCCGTTCTGATAACTGATGCAAGACACAGACGCTCACTAACGGACACGGACGCTCAGTGACTTCCACGTGTATGCAGACACTAAGGCCTGCGACTAGGTCTAGGTGGATCTCTAGTGTACACAACCGCGGCGTCTAAGCTGCGACCGAGTACCCTCGTGGTAGCGTCTGAGATGGAAGTGAGGTCATTCAGTTCATGGACGGGAGACGCGCGGAAACTGGTCATGAACTCGGAGGAGGGGCGGCCAGGAGAGGGTATGATTCCCCCGTTGACATAAACTTTAAGGATCGCGGCCTCAACCTAGTCCTGGCGCCTGTGATCCCTAGAGCATAGCGCTGTCGCACCAGAGAGTGTTCGGCGCATCAACACACTGTTTGTAGTCTCCACCAAAAGCAGTGTAGCTGTGTCTGGACTAGTGATGAGCACCGGAAATTTTTCGGGTTTTGTGTTTTGGTTTTGGGTTCGGTTCGGTTCCGCGGCTGTGTTTTGGGTTCGAACGCGTTTTGGCAAAACCTCACCGAATTTTTTTTGTCGGATTCGGGTGTGTTTTGGATTTGGGTGTTTTTTTCAAAAAACCCTAAAAAACAGCTTAAATCATAGAATTTGGGGGTCATTTTGATCCCAAAGTATTATTAACCTCAATAACCATAATTTCCACTCATTTTCAGTCTATTCTGAACACCTCACACCTCACAATATTATTTTTAGTCCTAAAATTTGCACCGAGGTCGCTGGATGATTAAGCTCAGCGACCCAAGTGGCCGACACAAACACCTGGCCCATCTAGGAGTGGCACTGCAGTGTCACGCAGGATGGCCCTTCCAAAAAACACCCCCCAAACAGCACATGACGCAAAGAAAAAAAGAGGCGCAATGAGGTAGCTGTGTGACTAAGATAAGCGACCCAAGTGGCCGACACAAACACCTGGCCCATCTAGGAGTGGCACTGCAGTGTCACGCAGGATGGCCCTTCCAAAAAACACCCCCCAAACAGCACATGACGCAAAGAAAAAAAGAGGCGCAATGAGGTAGCTGTGTGACTAAGATAAGCGACCCAAGTGGCTGACACAAACACCTGGCCCATCTAGGAGTGGCACTGCAGTGTCACGCAGGATGGCCCTTCCAAAAAACACTCCCCAAACAGCACATGACGCAAAGAAGAAAAAAAAGAGGCGCAATGAGGTAGCTGTGTGAGTAAGCTAAGCGACCCTAGTGGCCGACACAAACACCTGGCCCATCTAGGAGTGGCACTGCAGTGTCACGCAGGCTGGCCCTTCAAAAAACTACTCCCCAAACAGCACATGACGCAAAGAAGAAAAAAAAGAGGCGCAATGAGGTAGCTGTGTGAGTAAGCTAAGCGACCCTAGTGGCCGACACAAACACCTGGCCCATCTAGGAGTGGCACTGCAGTGTCACGCAGGCTGGCCCTTCCAAAAACTACTCCCCAAACAGCACATGACGCAAAGAAGAAAAAAAAGAGGCGCAATGAGGTAGCTATGTGAGTAAGCTAAGCGACCCTAGTGGCCGACACAAACACCTGGCCCATCTAGGAGTGGCACTGAGTGTCACGCAGGCTGGCCCTTCAAAAAACTACTCCCCAAACAGCACATGACGCAAAGAAGAAAAAAAGAGGCGCAATGAGGTAGCTGTGTGAGTAAGCTAAGCGACCCTAGTGGCCGACACAAACACCTGGCCCATCTAGGAGTGGGACTGCAGTGTCACGCAGGCTGGCCCTTCAAAAAACTACTCCCCAAACAGCACATGACGCAAAGAAAAATGAAAGAAAAAAGAGGTGCAAGATGGAATTGTCCTTGGGCCCTCCCACCCACCCTTATGTTGTATAAACAGGACATGCACACTTTAACCAACCCATCATTTCAGTGACAGGGTCTGCCACACGACTGTGACTGAAATGACGGGTTGGTTTGGACCCCCACCAAAAAAGAAGCAATTAATCTCTCCTTGCACAAACTGGCTCTACAGAGGCAAGATGTCCACCTCATCATCATCCTCCGATATATCACCGTGTACATCCCCCTCCTCACAGATTATCAATTCGTCCCCACTGGAATCCACCATCTCAGCTCCCTGTGTACTTTGTGGAGGCAATTGCTGCTGGTGAATGTCTCCACGGAGGAATTGATTATAATACATTTTAATGAACATCATCTTCTCCACATTTTCTGGATGTAACCTCGTACGCCGATTGCTGACAAGGTGAGCGGCGGCACTAAACACTCTTTCGGAGTACACACTTGTGGGAGGGCAACTTAGGTAGAATAAAGCCAGTTTGTGCAAGGGCCTCCAAATTGCCTCTTTTTCCTGCCAGTATAAGTACGGACTGTCTGACGTGCCTACTTGGATGCGGTCACTCATATAATCCTCCACCATTCTTTCAATGGGGAGAGAATCATATGCAGTGACAGTAGACGACATGTCCGTAATCGTTGTCAGGTCCTTCAGTCCGGACCAGATGTCAGCATCAGCAGTCGCTCCAGACTGCCCTGCATCACCGCCAGCGGGTGGGCTCGGAATTCTGAGCCTTTTCCTCGCACCCCCAGTTGCGGGAGAATGTGAAGGAGGAGATGTTGACAGGTCGCGTTCCGCTTGACTTGACAATTTTCTCACCAGCAGTTCTTTGAACCCCTGCAGACTTGTGTCTGCCGGAAAGAGAGATCCAAGGTAGGTTTTAAATCTAGGATCGAGCACGGTGGCCAAAATGTAGTGCTCTGATTTCAACAGATTGACCACCCGTGAATCCTTGTTAAGCGAATTAAGGGCTCCATCCACAAGTCCCACATGCCTAGCGGAATCGCTCTGTGTTAGCTCCTCCTTCAATGTCTCCAGCTTCTTCTGCAAAAGCCTGATGAGGGGAATGACCTGACTCAGGCTGGCAGTGTCTGAACTGACTTCACGTGTGGCAAGTTCAAAAGGTTGCAGAACCTTGCACAACGTTGAAATCATTCTCCACTGCGCTTGAGACAGGTGCATTCCACCTCCTATATCGTGCTCAGTTGTATAGGCTTGAATCGCCTTTTGCTGCTCCTCCAACCTCTGAAGCATATAGAGGGTTGAATTCCACCTCGTTACCACTTCTTGCTTCAGATGATGGCAAGGCAGGTTCAGGCGTTTTTGGTGGTGCTCCAGTCTTCTGTACGTGGTGCCTGTACGCGGAAAGTGTGCCGCAATTCTTCTGGCCACCGACAGCATCTCTTGCACGCCCCTGTCGTTTTTTAAATAATTCTGCACCACCAAATTCAAGGTATGTGCAAAACATGGGACGTGCTGGAATTTGCCCAGATTTAATGCACACACAATATTGTTGGCGTTGTCCGATGCCACAAATCCACAGGAGAGTCCAATTGGGGTAAGCCATTCTGCGATGATCTTCCTCAGTTGCCGTAAGAGGTTTTCAGCTGTGTGCGTATTCTGGAAAGCGGTGATACAAAGCGTAGCCTGCCTAGGAAAGAGTTGGCGTTTGCGAGATGCTGCTACTGGTGCCGCCGCTGCTGTTCTTGCGGCGGGAGTCCATACATCTACCCAGTGGGCTGTCACAGTCATATAGTCCTGAGTCTGCCCTGCTCCACTTGTCCACATGTCCGTGGTTAAGTGGACATTGGGTACAACTGCATTTTTTAGGACACTGGTAAGTCTTTTTCTGAGGTCTGTGTACATTTTCGGTATCGCCTGCCTAGAGAAATGGAACCTAGATGGTATTTGGTACCGGGGACACAGTACCTCCAACAAGTCTATAGTTGGCTCTGCAGTAATGATGGATACCGGAACCACGTTTCTCACCGCCCAGGATGCCAAGGCCTCAGTTATCCGCTTTGCAGCAGGATGACTGCTGTGATATTTCAGCTTCCTCGCAAAGGACTGTTGGACAGTCAATTGCTTGGTGGAAGTAGTAAAAGTGGTCTTACGACTTCCCCTCTGGGATGACCATCGACTCCCAGCAGCAACAACAGCAGCGCCAGCAGCAGTAGGCGTTACACGCAAGGATGCATCGGAGAAATCCCAGGCAGGAGAGGACTCGTCAGAATTGCCAGTGACATGGCCTGCAGGACTATTGGCATTCCTGGGGAAGGAGGAAATTGACACTGAGGGAGTTGGTGGGGTGGTTTGCGTGAGCTTGGTTACAAGAGGAAGGGATTTACTGGTCAGTGGACTGCTTCCGCTGTCGCCCAAAGTTTTTGAACTTGTCACTGACTTATGATGAATGCGCTGCAGGTGACGTATAAGGGAGGATGTTCCGAGGTGGTTAACGTCCTTACCCCTACTTATTACAGCTTGACAAAGGCAACACATGGCTTGACAAATGTTGTCCGCATTTCTGTTGAAATACTTCCACACTGAAGAGCTGATTTTTTTGGTATTTTCACCAGGCATGTCAATGGCCATATTCCTCCCACGGACAACAGGTGTCTCCCCGGGTGCCTGACTTAAACAAACCACCTCACCATCAGAATCCTCCTGGTCAATTTCCTCCCTAGCGCCAGCAACACCCATATCCTCCTCATCCTGGTGTACTTCAACACTGACATCTTCAATCTGACTATCAGGAACTGGACTGCGGGTGCTCCTTCCAGCACTTGCAGGGGGCGTGCAAATGGTGGAAGGCGCATGCTCTTCACGTCCAGTGTTGGGAAGGTCAGGCATCGCAAACGACACAATTGGACTCTCCTTGTGGATTTGTGATTTCGAAGAACGCACAGTTCTTTGCTGTGCTTTTGCCAGCTTAAGTCTTTTCATTTTTCTAGCGAGAGGCTGAGTGCTTCCATCCTCATGTGAAGCTGAACCACTAGCCATGAACATAGGCCAGGGCCTCAGCCGTTCCTTGCCACTCCGTGTGGTAAATGGCATATTGGCAAGTTTACGCTTCTCCTCCGACGATTTTATTTTAGATTTTTGAGTCCTTTTTTTACTGATATTTGGTGTTTTGGATTTTACATGCTCTGTACTATGACATTGGGCATCGGCCTTGGCAGACGACGTTGATGGCATTTCATCGTCTCGGCCATGACTAGTGGCAGCAGCTTCAGCACGAGGTGGAAGTCGATCTTGATCTTTCCCTATTTGTGGAACCTCAACATTTTTGTTCTCCATATTTTAATAGGCACAACTAAAAGGCACCTCAGGTAAACAATGGAGATGGATGGATACTAGTATACTTATGGATGACGAGTGACTGCCGACACACAGGTAGCTACAGCCGTGGACTACCGTACTGCGTCTGCTAGTATGCTAGTATAGACTGGATGATAATGATATAAAATATATATATATATCACTACTGCAGGACAGGTATATATTATATAATGACGGACCTGCTGGACACTGTCAGTACTGCAGACTCCTAAACTACTAGTATGAAGAAGATAGAAAAAAAAAAACCCACCACAGGTAGGTATACAATTATGGACGAGCGACTGCCGACACAGAGGTAGCTACAGCCGTGGACTACCGTACTGCGTCTGCTAGTATAGACTGGATGATAATGATATAAAAAATATATATATCACTACTGCAGGACAGGTATATATTATATAATGACGGACCTGCTGGACACTGTCAGCACTGCAGACTCCTAAACTACTAGTATGAAGAAGATAGAAAAAAAAACCCACCACAGGTAGGTATACAATTATGGACGAGCGACTGCCGACACAGAGGTAGCTACAGCCGTGGACTACCGTACTGCGTCTGCTAGTATAGACTGGATGATAATGATATAAAAAATATATATATATATCACTACTGCAGGACAGGTATATATTATATAATGACGGCCCTGCTGGACACTGTCAGCACTGCAGACTCCTAAACTACTAGTATGAAGAAGATAGAAAAAAAAAACCCACCACAGGTAGGTATACAATTATGGACGAGCGACTGCCGACACAGAGGTAGCTACAGCCGTGGACTACCGTACTGCGTCTGCTAGTATAGACTGGATGATAATGATATAAAAAATATATATATATCACTACTGCAGGACAGGTATATATTATATAATGACGGACCTGCTGGACACTGTCAGCACTGCAGACTCCTAAACTACTAGTATGAAGAAGATAGAAAAAAAAAAACCACCACAGGTAGGTATACAATTATGGACGAGCGACTGCCGACACAGAGGTAGCTACAGCCGTGGACTACCGTACTGCGTCTGCTAGTATAGACTGGATGATAATGATATAAAAAAAATATATATATATATCACTACTGCAGGACAGGTATATATTATATAATGACGGACCTGCTGGACACTGTCAGCACTGCAGACTCCTAAACTACTAGTATGAAGAAGATAGAAAAAAAAAAACCACCACAGGTAGGTATACAATTATGGACGAGCGACTGCCGACACAGAGGTAGCTACAGCCGTGGACTACCGTACTGCGTCTGCTAGTATAGACTGGATGATAATGATATAAAAAATATATATATATCACTACTGCAGGTATATATTATAATATAATGAATGACGGACCTGCTGGACACTGTCAGCAGAATGCGTTTATAGAATTTAAAAAAAAAACACCACACGAGTGTTTAACTTTTTCAGGCAGACAATATACTGGTGGTCACTGGTCAGTCACACTGGCAGCAAAAGTGTGCACTGTTAAATATGTACTCCTGCTATAACTGCTCCCCAGTCTCCCCCACAATTAAGCTGTGTGAGCAGTGAGCACTCAGCACAGTCAGATATACATAGATGATATTATCATGCAGCACACTGAGGCTGAGCACAGATATGGTATGTGACTGTGTATCGTTTTTTTTCAGGCAGAGAACGGATTATATTAAATAATAAATAAAACTGGTGGTCACTAGTATAACTATCAGCAAAACTCTGCACTCTCTGAGTACTCCTAATGCTCCAGTAAATCAAGTGTCTCACTCTCTATCTAAACGGAGAGGACGCCAGCCACGTCCTCTCCCTATCAATCTCAATGCACGTGTGAAAATGGCGGCTACGCGCGACTCCTTATATAGAATCCGAGTCTCGCGATAGAATCTGAGCCTCGCGAGAATCCGACAGCGGGATGATGACATTCGGGCGCGCTCGGGTTAACCGAGCAAGGCGGGAAGATCCGAGTCTGCCTCGGACCCGTGTAAAAAGGCTGAAGTTCGGGGGGGTTCGGTTTCCGAGAAACCGAACCCGCTCATCACTAGTCTGGACCCCTCTAGTAAGAGGAAATCCATAGACTTACCTTCCCCCCATGCTCTGGCCACAGCCTGGTTACGTCTGCTGGACCTGCTAGAACATCCGACACAGACGCCCGTCGAGACAGCACTGTACCGCGAAGGTAAGCGTTGTTGCGACCCGGTGGGGAGTTGTTGGAGCGACTCTTTCTAATATGCGTTTAAGACGCTGTTAAGAAAAATCCCTCAAAAACATAGTAAGACTATAAAAATAACATAAAAAAAGCTTCAGGCTGCTTTATTAACAGCAGCCCTGTGACCATGGTCCGGCTCCTGCCGCACCAAACAAAAAACTGATATGACTGAGTCAGTGGGCAGGATTATATGGTGAAGCCCCGATGCATCCTGGGAGGCCAGAAAGCTTGTGACCGTTTGGTGCCATTTCTGCTGTCGCTCCGTCATATCCCAATGTTATCCTGTGGATAACCTGTGGACCCAGCCAGAGAAATATAAAATTCTGGATGACGATCAACAAGTTGCAGAGGCAAACACTTAGGGCTGCAGGTGTAGACCTCAGTGATATGAACTGCAAATGTGGGCAGTGGCAAAGGGGTCAGGAGGGGATGAAGGGGGCAGTAGTGAAGGGAACAGCAGGAGATGGGGCAGTATTGCATGGGACAGGAGGGGATAAAGGGGGCAGTAATGAAAATCACTGTATACTCATACTCATAGCATTCATCCCCCTCCCCCCAATCTATGTGACTGAGTTCATGGTGGGGGGGGGGGGGGTACAGTCACTGTCAGGATTCTGGTGTGCCTGCTGCTGCTGCTGGGGGTTGGGCTGTGTGACCTAACTGGCTCTCTGTCTCGAGTCCACTGTCTTGATCACATCTTAGTGTCCTGCTGCTCTCTCTTCTGCCCACTGCGGCTCCTCACAGTGCAGGGCACTGTGTGGGGTATCGGTGAAAGCCGGACCGGACCAAATTCCGGAACGCCGGACGAGACCCGCTCCCTGCAGCGACCCCTGCCGCTGAGGAGTTTTGTGTGCGCGCGTCCGTCCGGGGGGCGTGACTGACAGGCTGTCAGCGGGGAGACGGGGAGCGAGAGCTTAGAGCCGGCTCCTTTCAAGAAGCTGCGGCTGCTGCTCCCGGGTGACTTTGCCCTGCACACACAGAGGACGGGCGAACGGGTCCGTGCGCTGCTGTGTGCGGGGAGAGATTACAGTCTCCAGACCCCGCTGCTGCTGCTCTGCCCGGACATAGGGAGGGAGGGGGGAGCAGCAGATACTTGTGCTGTGCTGCATACAGATCATTACTTATTTATATATATATATATACACACATATATATATATATATATATACACATATATATATATATATATATACACATATACATATATATATGCATATATATATATATATATATATATATACATACACATATACATATATATGTATGCATATATATATATACATATATATACACACACACACACACACACATATATATATATATATATATATATATATATATAGCCACTTGCTGCATATGGAGGGGGGGGGGGGGGGGGCATGTACAGTCTGAAATACTGTATGATATATGCTAAGTTATGAATTACCCCTTACCCATTGAAGGGGGGGAGGGCACATTGGTACATGTCGCCCCCCCCCCTCCATTTAGTTTAGAAAAGAAAAATAGTTTTGTTAGTTGCTTCCATTATAGCACGGGGGTCGCCAGGATGTGGTTCCTGCTGTGCCTCATCTCCCCCCCTCCCGGGCCGCTATGACTGTTCACTGGGCCACGTCCATAGGGTCTGCGCATGCACATCAGACATAATGCGCGTGCGCGACCCTTCTCTCAGAAGAACGTTAGGTGATTGGTGGCGACGCGGCATTGCGGGAGACGACATCGGGAAACGCAGACGTGTCATGGACATTTTGGGGGCAGGTCTATGATGTCTCCTGCATTTCCTGCTTATGGAAAAATGGTTGCGGTGCCCCTGTCTACACAGCCAGGCTGCACAAGCAGGGGTCAGCCTCTAATCGATGCGTTCACAATTAAATTGTGAGCACATCGCAGTTTGGCGCCACTCATGCTGGGCGGCCTTGCCCTATCCTGGGCGGCCCCCTGCATGTAAGTCTATGGTCGCAGATTTTGCTGTGTGTGAAAAAATTCTGCGACCCACTCTGAATAGCTCCCACAGCCTACAACAATTAGGGGCGTAATAAGGGTGGGGCAAGCGGGGTATGTGTTGGAGGAGTCAGTTGGCGGGCTTGCTTACATGGTCGGAGCTGAGCACCGGCCACATTGTCCCCTCGTATGTCCCACATAGTAGCCAGTGGTGTATTGCCATTGCCCCTGCAGAAATAAGCACTGATATAGCAGCGCCAATTCCTGGCTCCTGGCAGCATCGTGCATCTGCTATAATGAAGACACAATGCTGCCTGACAAAAGAGACGGGAGAAGACAGAAGGCTGCAAGATTTTGAGAGATAGAGGCAAGGGGTCCGTGGCAGAGGTACAGGGGTTGGCACTGTAACCAAAAAAAGGACCGGAGATGAGGGTACTATTAAAAAATCCAGAAAAGTGGGAGCACTTTCCGGTTGCCAGAATAGGGCAGACAGACCACCTTAGATACCCGTACCAGGTGCCGGAATGGGCAGCATGCCACCTTAGATAGCAGTTCCGTGTGCAGGAAGGAGGTGCAGAAAACCCAGACCACATTACACAGCCATTCCGGGTGCCGGACCATGCAGCAGATCACCGTAGATAGCATTCCGGGTGCCGGAACGGGGCACAGTCCACCTTAGATAGCCGTTTCAGGTGCCGGAACGGAACGCCGACCAAATTAGATAGCTATTTTGTATACCGGAACGGGGTGCAGGACATCCAGACCACATTACACAGCCATTCCGGGTGCCGGACCAGGCAGCAGATCACCGTAGATAGCATTCCGGGTGCCGGAACGGGGCACAGTCCACCTTAGATAGCCGTTCCGGGTGCCGGAAAAAGGGCTCAAACCATCTTAGACAACTGGTCCGGGTGCCGGAACAGGAGGCAGACCATTTTAGATAGCTGTTTCATGTGCCGGAATGGTGTGCAGGACACCCAGACAACCTTAGATAGCTGTTCAGGGTGCCTTAAAAGGCCGCAGAACACCTTAGATACCTGTTCCGGGTGCCGGAACAGGGCTCAAACCATCTTAGACAACCGGTCCGGGTGCCAGAACAGGATGCAGACCATCTTAGATAGCGGTTTCATGTGCCGGAATGGTGTACAGAACACCCAGACAACCTTAAATAGCTGTTCAGGGTGCCTTAAAAGGCCGCAGACCACCTTAGATACCTGTTCCGGGTGCCGGAACAGGGCTCAAACCATCTTAGACAACCGGTCCGGGTGCCGGAACAGGATGCAGACCATCTTAGATAGCGGTTTCATGTGCCGGAATGGTGTACAGAACACCCAGACAACCTTAGATAGCTGTTCAGGGTGCCTTAAAAGGCCGCAGACCACCTTAGATACCTGTTCCGGGTGCCGGAACAGGGCTCAAACCATCTTAGACAACCGGTCCGGGTGCCGGAACAGGATGCAGACCATCTTAGATAGCGGTTTCATGTTCCGGAATGGTGTACAGAACACCCAGACAACCTTAGATAGCTGTTCAGGGTGCCTTAAAAGGCCGCAGACCACCTTAGATACCTGTTCCGGGTGCCGGAACAGGGCTCAAACCATCTTAGACAACCGGTCCGGGTGCCGGAACAGGATGCAGACCATCTTAGATAGCGGTTTCATGTGCCGGAATGGTGTACAGAACACCCAGACAACCTTAGATAGCTGTTCAGGGTGCCTTAAAAGGCCGCAGACCACCTTAGATACCTGTTCCGGGTGCCGGAACAGGGCTCAAACCATCTTAGACAACCGGTCCGGGTGCCGGAACAGGATGCAGACCATCTTAGATAGCGGTTTCATGTGCCGGAATGGTGTACAGAACACCCAGACAACCTTAGATAGCTGTTCAGGGTGCCTTAAAAGGCCGCAGACCACCTTAGATACCTGTTCCGGGTGCCGGAACAGGGCTCAAACCATCTTAGACAACCGGTCCGGGTGCCGGAACAGGATGCAGACCATCTTAGATAGCGGTTTCATGTGCCGGAATGGTGTACAGAACACCCAGACAACCTTAGATAGCTGTTCAGGGTGCCTTAAAAGGCCGCAGACCACCTTAGATACCTGTTCCGGGTGCCGGAACAGGGCTCAAACCATCTTAGACAACCGGTCCGGGTGCCGGAACAGGATGCAGACCATCTTAGATAGCAGTTTCAGGTGCGTGAATGGTGTGCAGGACACCCAGACAACCTTAGATAACTGTTCAGGGTGCCGGAATAGGCCGCAGACCACCTTAGATACCTGTTCCGGGTGCCGGAACAGGGCTCAAACCATCTTAGACAACCGGTCCGGGTGCCGGAACAGTAGGCAGACCATTTTAGATAGCTGTTTCATGTGCCGGAATGGTGTGCAGGACACCAAGACAACCTTAGATAGCTGTTCCGGTTGCCGGAATAGGGCGCAGACCACCTTAGATACCTGTTCTGGGTGCCGGAACAGGGCTCAAACCATCTTAGACAACCGGTCCGGGTGCCGGAACAGTAGGCGGACCATTTTAGATAGCTGTTTCATGTGCCGGAATGGTGTGCAGGACACCAAGACAACCTTAGATAGCTGTTCCGGTTGCCGGAATAGGGCGCAGACCACCTTAGATACCTGTTCTGGGTGCCGGAACAGGGCTCAAACCATCTTAGACAACCGGTCCGGGTGCCGGAACAGTAGGCGGACCATTTTAGATAGCTGTTTCATGTGCCGGAATGGTGTGCAGGACACCAAGACAACCCTAGATAGCTGTTCAGGGTGCCTTAAAAGGCCGCAGAACACCTTAGATACCTGTTCCGGGTGCCGGAACAGGGCTCAAACCATCTTAGACAACCGGTCCGGGTGCCGGAACAGGATGCAGACCATCTTAGATAGCGGTTTCATGTGCCGGAATGGTGTACAGAACACCCAGACAACCTTAGATAGCTGTTCAGGGTGCCTTAAAAGGCCGCAGACCACCTTAGATACCTGTTCCGGGTGCCGGAACAGGGCTCAAACCATCTTAGACAACCGGTCCGGGTGCCGGAACAGGATGCAGACCATCTTAGATAGCAGTTTCAGGTGCGTGAATGGTGTGCAGGACACCCAGACAACCTTAGATAACTGTTCAGGGTGCCGGAATAGGCCGCAGACCACCTTAGATACCTGTTCCGGGTGCCGGAACAGGGCTCAAACCATCTTAGACAACCGGTCCGGGTGCCGGAACAGTAGGCAGACCATTTTAGATAGCTGTTTCATGTGCCGGAATGGTGTGCAGGACACCAAGACAACCTTAGATAGCTGTTCCGGTTGCCGGAATAGGGCGCAGACCACCTTAGATACCTGTTCTGGGTGCCGGAACAGGGCTCAAACCATCTTAGACAACCGGTCCGGGTGCCGGAACAGTAGGCGGACCATTTTAGATAGCTGTTTCATGTGCCGGAATGGTGTGCAGGACACCAAGACAACCTTAGATAGCTGTTCCGGTTGCCGGAATAGGGCGCAGACCACCTTAGATACCTGTTCTGGGTGCCGGAACAGGGCTCAAACCATCTTAGACAACCGGTCCGGGTGCCGGAACAGTAGGCGGACCATTTTAGATAGCTGTTTCATGTGCCGGAATGGTGTGCAGGACACCAAGACAACCCTAGATAGCTGTTCAGGGTGCCTTAAAAGGCCGCAGAACACCTTAGATACCTGTTCCGGGTGCCGGAACAGGGCTCAAACCATCTTAGACAACCGGTCCGGGTGCCGGAACAGGATGCAGACCATCTTAGATAGCGGTTTCATGTGCCGGAATGGTGTACAGAACACCCAGACAACCTTAAATAGCTGTTCAGGGTGCCTTAAAAGGCCGCAGACCACCTTAGATACCTGTTCTGGGTGCCGGAACAGGGCTCAAACCATCTTAGACAACCGGTCCGGGTGCCGGAACAGGATGCAGACCATCTTAGATAGCGGTTTCATGTGCCGGAATGGTGTACAGAACACCCAGACAACCTTAGATAGCTGTTCAGGGTGCCTTAAAAGGCCGCAGACCACCTTAGATACCTGTTCCGGGTTCCGGAACAGGGCTCAAACCATCTTAGACAACCGGTCCGGGTGCCGGAACAGGATGCAGACCATCTTAGATAGCGGTTTCATGTGCCAGAATGGTGTGCAGGACACCCAGACAACCTTAGATAGCTGTTCAAGGTGCCGGAATAGGGCGCAGAACACAGTAGATACCCGTTCCGGGTGCCGGAACAGGGCTCAAACCATCTTAGACAACCGGTCCGGGTGCCGGAACAGGATGCAGACCACATTAGATTGCTGTTTCATGTGCCGGAATGGTGTGCAGGGCACCCAGACAACCTTAGATAGCTGTTCAGGGTGCCAGAATAGGGGGCAGACCACCATAGATTCCTGTTCCAGGTGCCGGAACAGGGTGCCGACCAGCTTATACAACCGGTCCGGGTGCCGGAACAGGATGCAGACCACATTAGATTGCTGTTTCATGTGCCGGAATGGTGTGCAGGGCACCCAGACAACCTTAGATAGCTGTTCAGGGTGCCAGAATAGGGGGCAGACCACAATAGATACCTGTTCCGGGTGCCAGAACAGGGCTCAAACCATCATAGACAAGTGTGTCGGGTGTCGGGTGCCAGAACAGGATGCAGACCACATTAGATTGCTGTTTCATGTGCCGAAATGGTGTGCAGTACACCCAGACACCCTAAGATAGCCATTCCGGGTACCGGAATAGGGTGCAGGCCACCTTAGATAGCTGTTCTGGGTGCCGGAATAGGATGTAGACCACCTTAGATACACATTCTGGGTTCCGAAACGAGCAGCAGACCACCTTGGATACCCATTCTGGGTACCGTGCTAGTGTGCAGAACACAGAGACATCTTTAGATAGCCTTGTTGGGTGCCAGAATTGGACGCAGACCACCTTAGATAATCGTTCTGGGTGTTGAAACGGGGTGCAAAAACACCCATACATCCTTAGATAGTCAGCACCCCCACAGCTGTGCTTCTGTCGCTGCCCCGCCAGTGCTGTACTATACCGGCTCCTGCTCACACAGTGACAGGCAGCCTGCATTGGCACGCTGCAGTGACTGCAGCATCCTGTACCACCTACGCTCCGCCCCTCCCAATTCCCAATGTCCGCAGTAGGAGAAGAACATAGCGCGGTTGACAAATTGGCAGCCAGGTGGAAGCAGCTGCTCTGGAGGCTGAAGTAAGTATAACACACACAGACACACACACACACACACACACACACACACACACACACACACACACAAACCAGGGCTGTCTTAACAGCAGTGTAGGCCCCTGGGCACAGCAATGCACTGGGGCCCCTACCCATCCTCTAGTGGAAGGGGTGCTATCAGCGGCAGCTTTGGTGTCCCGTGGGTGGTAGGGGGTGTTTCAGGACGGATCGCAATACGCAATCCAAACGCAAAAATTACTAAAAGGATGCGGTGCATGCACAGGGCCTTTCCTGCGCCCGCATTTTCTGTGTGCGCCCGCAGAAAATGCAAATGAGGTGTTCGTGGGGCAGGGTGCGGCAACGCTCCTTTTCCAAGGCAGAGACTTAGCTTTGCGGGGGCGTGGCGTGGCTTGGAATTGGGGGGCATGCCAGCATGAATGGGGTGGACATGACAGGGGCATGATCGGGGCGGCTGCGTGACGTCACACCCAGCCACCGCAATCAAAAAGATGGAGGCAGGCCCCCTGCGGTGTGATCGCAATTTCTGCTTGGAAAAGGGGGGTGGTGGAACCTGAACCAGGCCCTATATTCCAGGAGCCAGAGCAATCCACCAACGAAAATATACAAATATATTATAATATATATTAGGCATGTGGAGCTGGAGCCTGCTGCTGGAAGGCTGATATCTCTGGATCTGGGTATGGTAGAGACAAGCTGCCAGAGTCAACCAAAAGGGGAGAATCCCATCTTTTGGGGTACACTGTCAGAAAAACTCAAAGTCAAACAGAACCTGAGATATCTGGCTAGGAGAATCAATTAATAAGCTTGGATGGAGACCACTGCTTTGAAGTCAGATATCTCAGTTTCCCCAGGGCCAATTTTAAAAATCTGTTACCCCCTGGAAAGAGGGGACCATCAGCTATCAGCCTAGCTCCCTTATACACCTGGTGCAATGTGCAAAAGGAAAGGGGGCTCTATCTGGTGCAATGTGTAAAAGGGGGCTCTACCTGGTGCAATGTGTAACAGTAATGGGGGCTCTTCCTGGCGCAGTGTGTAAAAGGGAGCTGTACTTGGTGCAGTGTGTAAGAGGGGCTCTACCTGGCAATGTATAAGGGGACTGTAACATAGTAACATAGTTAATGAGGTTGAAAAGATGCCCATCGGCTTCAACCTGTATTCTGTATTAAGCCGAGTTCATTATAATGTCCCTGCTGAAGTAATGTTTTATGTCTAGTTAACAACTATAAATCATGTTAATCCCAGATTATCAAAGTTGATATTTTAAATTCTATAACCTTGGATATCTTTTTCAGTCAGAAATGTATCCAATCCATTTTTAACTGCATTTACAGATTCCGCCATTACCACCTTCCCTGGCAGGGAATTCCAAATCCTTATTGCCCTAACAGTGAAGAACCCTTTCCTCCGCTGCGTACGGAATTTTCTCTCCTCTATCCTCAGCGAGTGACCTCGTGTCCTATACAAAGTTTTTTTTTTAATAAGCAATTCCTCTGATAACTCTTTGTAATTTCCCTTTACATATTTGAAGATATTAATAATGTCTCCTCTTAGATGCCTCTTTTCCTGTGTATACATATTCAACCTAGTAAGCCTTTCCTCGTAATCCAGTCCCTCTAGCCTTTTAATCAATTTAGTAGCACACCTTTAAACCCTTTCGAGTTCACAGATATCTTTTTTATAATGTGGTGCCCAAAACTGAACACAATATTCCAGGTGCGGACGTACCAATGATTTGTACAGCGGCAGGATTACGTCCTCGTCCCTTGTCTCAATGCCCCGTTTTATGCACGCTAGCACCTTACTTGCCTTCTTTGCTGCACTTTGACATTGTATACGGTTATTAAGCCTATTTCTCTTACGTCCTAGAGCAGGCCTGGCTAACCTGTGGCTCTCCAGATGTTGTGAAACTAAACATCCCAGCATAACCTGCCACAGTTTTAGCATTCCCTAATAGCAAAACTTTGGCAAGGCATGATGGGACTTGTAGTTTTACAACAGCTGGAGAGCCACAGGTTGGCCAGGCCTGTCCTAGAGGATGCTGGGGTTCCATTTAGTACCATGGGGTATAGACGGGTCCTTTGGGAGCCACTGGCACTTTAAGAGTTTAATAGTGTGGGCTGGCCCCTCCCTCTATGCCCCTCCTACCAGACTCCGTATAGAAACTGTGCCCGAGGAGACGGACAACTTTGAGAGAAGGAATTACACAGATAGTGGCGAGATTCACAGCAGCTCACACATACAAGGCAAACCAAGCTAACCAACTTGAAAACTCAAAAAAAATAAAAAATAAAAAACAATAGGAAGCGCTGTCACCAAAAGTATCAAATTTAATAAAAGTTGTTTTTACATTATTCTCAATAACACACATAATATTATAAAACCAACTCTCCTGGGAGTTTTAAACCATTCTGCTGACTCAGTGCTACAGATACAATGTTACTTTAGATTTTATACAGTAACTTTTTAGTGTCCACGCTAGGAGGCTCTCTTTGATACACTGTATCAATATCACCCTAGCAAAGTCTCTTAAATTCCGGGCCACACAGTCAGGCGAGCTGTGACAAGAGTAGCATGCTTTAATTCATTGTATAACTGAACAGAACACTGTGGCATAATTGATCACAAATCATCTAAAATGTGCATCCTACAATTGTTATAAAAATCAAGGGCATTAGTGAGCTCATTCATTTAATTAGCCCACGCGTGGAGCCTGCATATTTTAGAGACTTCTCTGAGGATCTTACTAAAGATCAATTCAATATTGATACAGTGTATCAAAGAGAGCCTCCTAGCGTGGACACTAAAAAGTTACTGTATAAAATCTAATGTAACATTGTATCTGTAGCATTGAGTCAGTAGAATGGTTTAAAACTACCAGGAGAGTTGGTTTTATAATATTGTGTGAGTTACTATGAATAATGTAAAAACAACTTTTATTAAATTTGATACTTTTGGTGACAGCGCTTCCTATTGTTTTTTTGTTTGTATATCCATTTTTATTTGAGGTTCAGCACCCCAAATTGTGAAGCTGCAGTCACTATTAAAGTGTTTTTATAGGTGTCTAACAGTCAGTATACTAGCGCCCACTGTCTATATTGGAGCTTGAAAACTCAGCAACATCTGAACAACATTACTTAACCAAGTAACAACACAGTACTTAACCAAGAACAAAACAGTACTGAAACAAATAGCTACTGCAGGATAACGAAGCACTGGGCGGGCGCCCAGCATCCTCTACGGACTACGAGAAAAGGATTTACCAGTAGGCGATTAAAATCCTATTTTCTTTTACGTCCTAGAGGATGCTGGGGTCCACATTAGTACCATGGGGATGTACCAAAGCTCACAGAACGGGAGGGAGAGCGCGGAGGCTCCTGCAGAACAGATTGACCAAACTGTAGGTCCTCAGATGCCAAAGTATCGAACTTGTAGAACTTAGCAAACGTGTTCGACCCTGACCAAGTAGCCACTTGGCAAAGTTGAAAAGCCGAGACACCCCAGGCAGCCACCCAGGGAGAACCCACCTTACGAGTAGAGTGTGCCTGAAAGGATTTTGGATACTGCAATCCTGCCGAAGAATACGCATGCTGGATAGTGAACCTGATCCAGCGAGAGATAGTCTGCTTAGAAGCAGGACACACAATTTTCTTGGGATCATACAGGACAAATAGAGAGTCCGACTTTCTGTGACGAGCAGTCCTCTTCACATAGATCTTCAGAGCCCTTACAACATCTAATGACTTTGATGGATTTGAGGAGCCAGTAGCAACTGGCACCACAATAGGTTGGTTGATATGAAAATCTGACACAACTTTTGGAAGGAACTGCTGATGTGTCATGAGTTCAGCTCTATCTTCATGGAAGATTAAGTAGGGTCTTTTACAAGACAAAGCCCCCAATTCCGACACACGCCTAGCTGAAATTAAGGCCAACAGGGTGACAACCTTCCATGTGAGAAACTTGACCTCAACCTCCTTTAAAGGTTTGAACCAATCCAGGAACTGCAACACCACGTTAAGATCCCAGGGTGCCGTAGGAGGCACAAAGGGAGGCTGGATGTGCAGAACCCCTTTCAAGAATGTCTGAATCTCAGGGAGGGAAGCCAGTTGTTTCTGGAAGAAAACGGATAAGGCCGAAATCTGGACTTTTATGGATCCCAAACGCAGACCCATATCCACACCTGCTTGCAGGAAGAGGAGAAACTGTCCAAGTTGAAACTCCACCATAGGAAACTTCTTGAATTCACACCAAGACACGTACTTTTTCCAAAGTCGATGGTAATGTTTAGACGTTACTCTATTCCTAGCCTGTATCAGGGTAGGAATAACATTGTTCGGAATACCCCTCCATGCCATCAAACATAGTCGTTGTAAGTGTTGATAAGCGAACGTCCCCTGTTGAAGAAGGTCCTCGTGAAGAGGAAGACGTCTCGGATCTTCCAGTAGTAATTCCAGAAGATCCGCATACTAAGCCCTTCTTAGCCAGTCTGGAGCAATGAGGATCACCTGAACTCTTGTTCTTTTTATTAGTTTGAGAATCCTTGGGATGAGTGGAAGTGGAGGGAACACATACACCGACTGGAACACCCACAGAGTTACCAGAACATCCACCGCCACTGCTTGTGGGTCGCGTGACCTGTAACAGTACCTCCAAAGCTTCTTGTTGAGGCAAGAGGCCATCATGTATACTTGAGGTATGCCCCATTGGCTTGTTACCTCTGCGAACACCTCTGGGTGGATTCCCCATTCTCCAGAATGGAGATCGCGTCTGCTGAGGAAGTCTGCCTCCCAGTTGTCCACTCCTGGAATGAAGATCGCCGACAACGCCACCGCGTGTCTTTCTGCCCAGATGAGGATTTTTGTTATCTCTAACATTGCAGCTCTGCTCTTCGATCCGCCCTGCCTGTTTATGTAGGACACCGCTGTGACATTGTCCGACTGAACCTGAATGGCTTGAGCTTGCAGAAGATATGCCACTTGTAGAAGGCCATTGTAAATGGCCCTCAGTTCCAGAACATTTATTGGAAGGAGAGATTCCTGACTGGACCACTTTCCTTGGAAGTTTTCCACCTGAGTGACTGCTCCCCAACCTCTGCGACTTGCATCCGTGGTTAGAAGGATCCAGTTCTGAATCCCGAATCTGCGGCCCTCGAGCAGGTGAGAAGTTTGGAGCCACCAGAGGAGTGAAATTCTGGCTTTCGGCTATAGGCGTATCCGCTGTTGCATGTGAAGAGATCCAGCTGGAAGGACTGTGCATTGAATCTGCCATACTGTAGAGCCTCGTAGGAGGCTACCACCTTTCACAGAAGGTGAATGCACTGATTAACCGACACCCAGGCTGGCTTTAAGACATCCCAGACCATTGATTGGATCACCAACGCTTTCTCTACTGGTAGAAACACCCTCTGCACCTCCGTGTCAAGGATCATCCCCAGGAAGGGTAGTCTCCTTGTTGGTTCTAAATGTGACTTTGGAAGATTTAGGATCCACCCATGATCCAGGAGTAGTTGAATTGAGAGAACAATACTCTGCAACAGCCTTTCCCTGGAAGATGCCTTTATCAGTAGATCGTCCAGGTATGGAATAATGTTTACTCCCTGCTTGCGGAGGAGGAGGAGCATCATCTCTGCAATGACCTTTGTGAACACCCTCGGTGCTGTGGAGAGGACGAATGGCAGGGCCTTGAACTGGTAGTGACAGTCCTGTATCGCAAACCTTAGATAGTCCTGGTGAGGCGGCCAGATCGGAATGTGAAGGTTCGCATCCTTGATATCCAGGGATACCAGGAATTCCCCCTCCTCCAGACCTGAGACCACCACTCTCAGAGACTCTATCTTGAACTTGATCACTTGTAAGTATGGGTTCAATGACTTTAGGTTCAACATTGGCCTTACCAAACCACCCGGCAGTGCCGTAACTAGGCATTTTAGCGGTGTGTGCAAGAAACAACAGTGGCGCCCCCCCCCCCCCCATGTAAGATAGGGGCAGTGCGCGTTGTATGCGCGCGAAAAATTTATAGGGGCATAGCTTCATGGGGAAGGGGCGTGGCCACAAAATAATAGCAATTCATACTACGGTGCACAGTAGTCTACATTATTCAAATTACGCTGCACAGTAGCGCCACTACACCCGGTAGAGCCCCTTTTATACATTACAGCAGACAGCGTCCCCCTTTTTACACATTACAGCATGCAGTCTCCCTTTTAACACATTGCGGCAGCCAGTCCCCCTTTTTACACATTGCGGCAGACAGCGTCCCCTTTTTTACACATTACAGCACACAGCGTCCCCTTTTTTTAACATTACGGTAGACAGCGTCCCCTTTTTACACATTACAGCAGACAGCGTCCCCGTTTTTACACATTACGGCAGACGGTGTCCCCCTTTATACACATTGCGGCAGCCAGTCCCCCTTTTTACACATTGCGGCAGCCAGTCCCCTTTTTACACATTATGGCAGGCAGTGTCCTCCTAAAAGAGAGAGAGAGAGAGAGAGATACTTACCATCTCCCCGCTGACAGGCTCCTCGTGCAGCTTCCTCGGTGCAGGCAGGTGAGAAGGAGGAGGAGGGAGGGGGAGCAGGGAGCCGCAGCAGCGCTATTTCATTGGTAGTAAGCGCCGCTGCAGCATCCCCCTCTCCTTCCGTATTGGCTGCCCGGCGCTGCTGTGGATGCTGGGATGGAGGGACCGCATCCCAGCATCCACAGCAACGCCGGGCAGCCAATACGGAAGGAGAGTGGGGTGCTGCAGCGGCGCTTACTACCAATGAAATAGCGCTGCTGCGGCTCCCTGCTCCCCCTCCCTCCTCCTCCTTCTCTGCTGCCCGGTGCTGTAGCTGTCCTCCACAGCGCAGCACGGCGCAGACTTCAGAGGCATGTAATGAGTCAATTTGACTCATTACATGCCGCTGGCCATGCGCCCTCAGGGCAACTGCGCTGTGTGCCAAGCCCACTTGGCACACAGAACAGTTAGTTAATAGAACAGTTAGTACTGTTATCACACTCCACCCTGGTACCGTGAGGCATTGGAGTTATGTGGAGGGCAGCGCTCCCTGTCAGCGTTCTGTGTAATCTGCAGGGAGAAAATGGCGCTGTTGAATGCTGGATCCACTCTGAGGGGAAGCCCCGCGCCCTGACCTGGTGCGTGGCTTCCCGCACTTATTATTTAAACTGGCTTCAGGATTTTATATGTTAACAGTGGGATTAGCCCCTGTAAATGCTATGACCAGTGTAGGGTTAACCTGCTGACTGGGGACTCCCCTCCAGCATCTACATGCAGAGATGTTGCTGAGCCATACCGGAGCACAGCCCCTCAGAGCTGTGCTCCAAATCTTGTGCCACCATACCCGCCGGCGACCCACTAACCGTGATGCTGGCACCATGCTCACCACTCTTCTATCTTCTGGCTTTGTTAGGGGGTGGCGGCCGTGCTGTGGGAGTGAGCAGTTGCCTCATGGGCTTGTGATCATCACCTTCAGGAGCTCAGTGTCCTGTCAGCGCAGATAGAGAACCATTAACTCTCTATTAAGTTGGTTCCTACTCCCCCCTTAAGTCCCACGAAGCAGAAACTAAGTCCCACAAACTAAGAAATCTCCTAGGAGCTACCCTAGCTGTGACCGGCTCCTCCAGGCACATTTTCTAAACTGCGTCTGGTATGAGAAGCATAGAGGGAGGGGCCAGCCCACACTATTAAACTCTTAAAGTGCCAGTGGCTCCTAGTGGACCCATCTATACCCCATGGAACTAAATTGGACCCCAGCATCCTCTGGGACGTAAGAGAAATCGGGATGCCAGCATGGGTATTCTGAACGCTGGTATATCATACTGGATCCCAGAATCACAACTATACATTTTGGTGCCAGAAATAAAATTGGTGCCCCCCACAAAGGTGCGCTGTAAAAATATAGGGGCATGGCTTCAGGGGGAAGTGGCATGATCTCAAAATAATACAAATTCATATAATGCCGCACAGTAGTCTCCATTATTCAAATTACGCCACACAGTCGTCCCACTTATACACATTGTACCAGGGAGAGCCTTCATATACTCTACACCAGGTAGAGCCCCTTTTACACATTATGCCAGGTACAGTTCCCTTATACAATGACAGGTAGAGCCCTCTTACACACTGTACCAAGTAGAGCTCCCTTTTACACACTGCACCAGGAAGAGCCCCCATTCCTTTTACACATTGCACCAGTTAGAGCCCCCTTTTACACATTGCACCAGATAGAGCCCACTTTCCTTTTACACATTGCACCAGGTGTATAAGGGCCCTAGTCTGATAGCTGATGGTCCCCTCTTTCCAGGGGTACCAGATTTTTTAGAATCTGCCCTGGGGAAAAAGAGAGATCTGACTTCAAAGCTGTGGTCCCCATCCAAGCTTATTCATTGCTTTTCCCAGCCAGATATCTCGGGTTCTGTCTGACTTTGAGTTTTTCTGATGGTGTACCCGAAAAGCTGTGGCTTTCCCCCCATGTGGTGGACACTGGCAGCTTGTCTCTACTATGCCCAGACCAAGAGATATCAGCCTTCTAACAGCTGGCTCCAGCTCCACACGCCTAATATATATTATATTTGTATATATTCATTGGTGGATTGCTCTGGCTCCTGAACTCTGATGCCCAGGTACCCAGCACCTCCTGAAGGGGGAGAATCTCTAGTTTTTTTTTATCCCATTCAAAGCTAAGAATTCTATTTCCAGGAACTTGAGATATCTGCAGTTAAGCAAGCTGCCCTCCCACCAGAAAATGATGAATATTATGCCCACTCCACTATCCACCCATCCGCTACATATTAAACACACCCTACCACCCTGGAAGTCATGTACCAGGGCCCCTTCATTCAGCACAATGTCCCCGCCCCTTCTGTGCAGTAGAAGAGTAATTAGCAGAAATCATTGCTCCAGGTCCTGCGTGCTGAGCAGAACATAGGGCCTGGTTCAGGTTCCACCCCCCACCCCTTTATCAAGCAAAAATTGCGATCGCACCACAATTTCTGCTTGATCGCTAAAATTAAGGAAGACTCCTGCCGGTGCAGCCTGGCTGCGCCTGCAGCGGTCCAGCCTCCGTCTCTTTGATCATGGCGGCTGCGTGTGACGTAAGGCACAGAGCCGGCCCTAGGTATAGGCAAACTAGACAAATGCATAGGGCATTTGGTATGCCTAGGGGCACAAGCAGCTTCTGCTGATTAAAATGATATGCATCATGCCTATATTCTGTGTGTGACTGCAGCTGTATCTGCATACAATATGCTACATTACAGTGTATTCCTGGAAATCAGTGTAACATAGCATTTCATATGCATTTACAGCCACAGTCGCACACAGACTATAGGCATGCAGCATATCATTTTAATCAGCAGAAGCTGCTTGTGCATCCTAGCCATATAGTAATGCAAATAATATGCATTTTCATCAAAACAAGGCATCCGACGTTAGCAGAGCTGGCCCTGAGTTGCCAGCTGACTCACACCAGGCATCTCCTGCTGCATCGCGTACTGAGGCAAGATATAGGAGGACACACCTGTATCCAAGCAGAGGCAGAGGTCACAGTGTTAGCAACCTTGTGAGTGCTGTGTGCAGGTGGGTCGGTTGTGCAGTAGTGTTCAGCATATGTGTAAGGGACATTATGTGTGTCATGTGTATAAATGCATTAAAAATGTGCGGTATAAGTGTAAGGAATGTTATGTGTTTAATTATATGTGTATAAAGGCATTAATAATGTGTGGCATATGTGTAAGGGACATTATGTTTGTCATTATGTGTATAAGGGTACTAATAATGTGTGGCATAAGTGTAAGGGACATTATGGGGGAATTCAAATGTTTGAAAAGTCAGTTGGTTGTCTGTTTTTTCCTGTCTATTAGATAGGAAAAAACAGACACCCAAGTGACTTTTCAAACAATTGAATAGCCCCCAATGTGTGTACTTATGTGTATAAGGGCATTAATAATGTGAGGCAAATGTTTAAGGGACATTATGTGTATAAGGGCATTAATAAAGTTTGGCATAATATGTTAGGCACATTATGTGTAAGGGGTATTACTGTGTTATATAATGTGTATAAAGGCATTACTAATGTGTGGCAATATGTGTATAAGGTGCTCTATTGTGTGGCATAACATGTAGAAAGTGGCATATGGTCTAATGTGAATAAAGAGCAATATGGTGTGGTATAATGAAAATAAGGAGCAATTCAGTGTGGTGTAATGTGGATAAGGGGCACTACTGTAAGGAGTAACGTATATAAAGTGACACTACTGTGTGGTCTAATGTGAATAAAGAGCAATATGGTGTGGTGTAATGTGAATAAGGGGCACTACTGTGAGGAGTAATGTAAGTGGTACTATTGTGTGATGTATCGTGAATTAGAGACAATGGGCCTAATTCATATCTCTTCGCTGTCTAGCAATTTTCGCTGCGCTGCGAACAGGTAACTACTGTGCATGCGTATGCACAGCAATGCACAGGTGCGCCGTACGGGTACAAACAGCATCGATGTTTTGCACAGGTTCTAGTGTCGATTCCATTTGCACGGGCGTTCGCAAGGAGACTGACAGGAAGGAGGCGTTTCTGGGTGTCAACTGACCGTTTTCTGGGAGTGTTTGGAAAAACGCAGGCGTGTCAAAGCGTTTGCAGGGTGGGTGTCTGACATCCATTCCGGGCTTGAATAGGCTGAAGTGATCGCAGCGGCTGAGTAAGGTCAGAGCTACTCAGAAACTGCACAAGCTGTTTTGGTACAGGGCGTCTGCACACGCGTTTGCACACTTGCAAAGCTAAAATACACAGAGTCTATCTGTTCGCAGCACTGCAAAAAATAGCCTGCGAGCGAACATATCTAAATTAGGCCCTCTATCGCATGATATAATGTGAATGAAGTTGCAGTACTGTGTGACATAATTTGAATTGGGAGGACTATTGTGTGGTCATGCCCCTTCCCAGAAAGAACACACCCCTCTTGGGCTGTGCGCCGAATGTGCAAACTGTTCCTATTTAAAATATAGTGGGTAGGAGCACCAAAATGAGGACTGCTATGGGTAAGGGGTGATGGTGCTGGGAAAGGGTTGCAGGATCAGAGGCGGAACTAGCGGTGGTGCTAGGGTGCACCAGCCAAAATCTTGCCTAGGGCATCATATTGGTTAGGGCAGGCTCTTGTAACGCAGCAGCCCCGATCACGCCCCAGCGGTTCACGCTGGCACGCTCCCATTTCTAAGCCACGCCCCCGCAATGCTCCATCCCTGCTTTGGAAAAGGAGCGTTGCCCCCCCCTGCCCTGCAAACACCTCTGCCTGATTGACAGGCAGAGGCGGTCTCATTTTCTGCGGGTACCCACAGAAAATTCGAGCGCATGCACAGGACGTGCCCTGCGCATGCGCCCAAATCTTTTTAGTAATTTTTGCTGTTGGATCGCATATTGCGATCCAACCTGAATCGGGCCCATAGAACACCCCCTACCGCCCATGGGACATCAAAGCACCCGCTGATAGCAATCCCCCACCCCTACTGCTGCAGGATGGATAGGGGCCCCAGTGCACTGCTGTGCTCAGAGGCCTACACTGCTGTTAAGACAGCCCTGGTTTGTGTGTGTGTGTGTGTGTGTGTGTGTGTGTGTGTGTGTGTGTGTGTTATACTTACTTCAGCCTCCAGAGCAGCTGCTTCCACCTGGCTATGGGCCTGTCACCCACGCTGTGTTCTTCTCCTACTGCGGACATTGGGATTCGGGGAGGGGCAGAGCGTAGGTTGTACAGAATGATGCAGTCACTGCAGCATGCCAATGCCTGGTTGCCTGGCGGCGGCGGGAACGCGGCTGTGGGGGTGCTGACTATCTAAGGATGTATGGGTGTTTCTGCACCCCATTCCGACACACAGAATGATTATCTAAGGTGGTCTGCATTCAATTCTGAAACCCAGCACGGCTATCTAAAGATGTCTCTGTGTTTTGCACACCAGCATGGTACCCAGAATGGGTATCTAAGGTGGTCTGCTGCCCGTTTCGGAACCCAGAATGGGTATCTAAGGGGATCTACATCCTATTCTGGCACCCGGCACAGCTATCTAAGGTGGCCTGCGCCCTATTCCGGTACCCGGAATGGCTAGCTATGGTGATCTGCTGCCTGAACCGGCACCCGGAATGGCTGTGTAATGTGGTCTCTGTGTTTTGCACCTCCTTCCAGCACCCGGAACGGCTATGTAAGATGGCCTGTGGACCATTCCGGCACCTGGAACGGCTATCTAAGGTGGCCTGCGCCCTATTCTGACACACGGAATGGCTATCTACAGTGATCTGCTTCCTGTTCTGGCACCCGGAATGGCTGTGTAATGTGGTCTGGATATTCTACACCCCGTTCCGGCACCCGGAACGTTTGTCTATGATGGTTTGAGCCCTTTTCCGGAACCCGGAACAGCTATCTAAGGTGGACTGCGCCCCGTTCTGGCACCCGGAATGGCTATCTACGGTGATCTGCTGCCTGGTCCGGCACCCGGAATGGCTATCGACGGTGATCTGCTGCCTGATCCCGCACCGGGAATGGCTGTTTAATGTGGTCTGGGTGTTCTGCACCCCATTCTGGTACCCGGTACGGCTATCTAAGGTGGACTGCGCCCCATTTTGGCACTTGGAACGACTATCTAAGGTGGACTGTGCCCCATTCCGGCACCCGGAATGCTATCTACGGTGATCTGCTGCCTGGTCCGCCAACCACAATGGCTGTGTAATGTGGTCTGGGTTTTCAACACCTCTTTCCTGCACCCGGAATGACCATCTAAGGGGGCCTGCGCCAAATTACGGCACACGGAATGGCTATCTACGTTGATCTGCTGCCCATTACGGCACATGGAATGGTTGCGTAATGTGGTCTGGGTGTTCTGCACCCTGTTGTGGTACCCGGTACGGCTATCTAAGGTGGGCTGCACCCTGTTTCGGCACCCGGAATGGCTATCTAGAGTGATCTGCTGCTGGTTCCGGCACCCAGATTTTTGGCGTAATGTGGTCTAGGTGTTCTGCACCCCGTTCCGGTAACCGACACGGCTATATAATGTGGTCTGCACCCCATTCCGGCACCCGGAATGGCTGTCTATGGTGGTCTGTGCCTGCTCTGTCACCAGGAATGCCTATCTATGGTAGTATGCGGCCCATTCCAGCACCTGGATTGGCTATCTACAGTAATCTCCTGACCATTCCAACACCCCTTCTGACTGTGTTCTTCACCCCCTTCCGGGACGACAATCTATGGTGGTCTGCTGCCTGTTCAGGCACCCGGAGTGGCTATCAAAGGTGGTCTGCAGCCCGTTCCAGCACCCGTTCTGGCTGTGTAAGGTGGCCCTGGTGTTATGCACCTCCTTCCAGCACCCAGAACGACTATGTAAGGTGGTCTGCAGCCCATTCCGGCAACCAGAACTGCTATCTAAGGTGGACTGCGCCCCGTTCCAGGAACCAGAAATGGATATCTAAGGTGGTTTGCATCCTTTTCCATCTATGAGCCCTATTCCGGCACCCGGAACAGGTATCTAAGGTTGTCTGGGTGTTCTGTACACCATTCCGGCACATGAAACCGCTATCTAAGATGGTCTGCATCCTGTTCCGGCACCCGGACCGGTTGTCTAAGATGGTTTGAGCCCTGTTCCGGCACCCGGAACAGGTATCTAAGGTGGTCTGCGCCCTATTCCGGCAACCAGAACAGCTATCTAAGGTTGTCTTGGTGTCCTGCACACCATTCCGGCACATGAAACAGCTATCTAAAATGGTCCGCCTACTGTTCCGGCACCCGGACCGGTTGTCTAAGATGGTTTGAGCCCTGTTCCGGCACCCAGAACAGGTATCTAAGGTGGTCTGCGCCCTATTCCGGCAACCAGAACAGCTATCTAAGGTTGTCTTGGTGTCCTGCACACCATTCCGGCACATGAAACAGCTATCTAAAATGGTCCGCCTACTGTTCCGGCACCCGGACCGGTTGTCTAAGATTGTTTGAGCCCTGTTTCGGCACCCGGAACAGGTATCTAAGGTGGTCTGCGCCCTTTTCCGGCACCCGGAACAGGTATCTAAGGTTGTCTGGGTGTTCTGTACACCATTCCGGCACATGAAACCGCTATCTACGATGGTCTGCATACTGTTCCGGCACCCGGACCGGTTGTCTAAGATGGTTTGAGCCCTGTTCCGGCACCCAGAACAGGTATCTAAGGTGGTCTGCGCCCTATTCCGGCAACCAGAACAGCTATCTAAGGTTGTCTTGGTGTCCTGCACACCATTCCGGCACATGAAACAGCTATCTAAAATGGTCCGCCTACTGTTCCGGCACCCGGACCGGTTGTCTAAGATGGTTTGAGCCCTGTTCCGGCACCCGGAACAGGTATCTAAGGTGGTCTGCGGCCTATTCCGGCACCCTGAACAGCTATCTAAGGTTGTCTGGGTGTTCTGTACACCATTCCGGCACATGAAACCGCTATCTACGATGGTCTGCATACTGTTCTGGCACCCGGACCGGTTGTCTAAGATTGTTTGAGCCCTGTTTCGGCACCCGGAACAGGTATCTAAGGTGGTCTGCGCCCTTTTCCGGCACCCGGAACAGGTATCTAAGGTTGTCTGGGTGTTCTGTACACCATTCCGGCACATGAAACCGCTATCTACGATGGTCTGCATACTGTTCCGGCACCCGGACCGGTTGTCTAAGATGGTTTGAGCCCTGTTTCGGCACCCGGAACAGGTATCTAAGGTGGTCTGCGCCCTATTCCGGCAACCAGAACAGCTATCTAAGGTTGTCTTGGTGTCCTGCACACCATTCCGGCACATGAAACAGCTATCTAAAATGGTCCGCCTACTGTTCCGGCACCCGGACCGGTTGTCTAAGATGGTTTGAGCCCTGTTCCGGCACCCAGAACAGGTATCTAAGGTGGTCTGCGCCCTATTCCGGCAACCAGAACAGCTATCTAAGGTTGTCTTGGTGTCCTGCACACCATTCCGGCACATGAAACAGCTATCTAAAATGGTCCGCCTACTGTTCCGGCACCCGGACCGGTTGTCTAAGATTGTTTGAGCCCTGTTTCGGCACCCGGAACAGGTATCTAAGGTGGTCTGCGCCCTTTTCCGGCACCCGGAACAGGTATCTAAGGTTGTCTGGGTGTTCTGTACACCATTCCGGCACATGAAACCGCTATCTACGATGGTCTGCATACTGTTCCGGCACCCGGACCGGTTGTCTAAGATGGTTTGAGCCCTGTTCCGGCACCCAGAACAGGTATCTAAGGTGGTCTGCGCCCTATTCCGGCAACCAGAACAGCTATCTAAGGTTGTCTTGGTGTCCTGCACACCATTCCGGCACATGAAACAGCTATCTAAAATGGTCCGCCTACTGTTCCGGCACCCGGACCGGTTGTCTAAGATGGTTTGAGCCCTGTTCCGGCACCCGGAACAGGTATCTAAGGTGGTCTGCGGCCTATTCCGGCACCCTGAACAGCTATCTAAGGTTGTCTGGGTGTTCTGTACACCATTCCGGCACATGAAACCGCTATCTACGATGGTCTGCATACTGTTCTGGCACCCGGACCGGTTGTCTAAGATTGTTTGAGCCCTGTTTCGGCACCCGGAACAGGTATCTAAGGTGGTCTGCGCCCTTTTCCGGCACCCGGAACAGGTATCTAAGGTTGTCTGGGTGTTCTGTACACCATTCCGGCACATGAAACCGCTATCTACGATGGTCTGCATACTGTTCCGGCACCCGGACCGGTTGTCTAAGATGGTTTGAGCCCTGTTTCGGCACCCGGAACAGGTATCTAAGGTGGTCTGCGCCCTTTTCCGGCACCCGGAACAGGTATCTAAGGTTGTCTGGGTGTTCTGTACACCATTCCGGCACATGAAACCGCTATCTAAGATGGTCTGCATCCTGTTCCGGCACCCGGACCGGTTGTCTAAGATGGTTTGAGCCCTGTTCCGGCACCCGGTACAGGTATCTAAGGTGTTCTGCGCCCTATTCCGGCACCCTGAACAGCTATCTAAGGTTGTCTGGGTGTTCTGTACACCATTCCGGCACATGAAACCGCTATCTAAGATGGTCTGCATCCTGTTCCGGCACCCGGACCGGTTGTCTAAGATGGTTTGAGCCCTTTTTTGGCACCCGGAACAGGTATCTAAGGTGGTCTGCGCCCTATTCCGGCACCCGGAACAGGTATCTAAGGTTGTCTGGGTGTTCTGTACACCATTCCGGCACATGAAACCGCTATCTAAGATGGTCTGCATCCTGTTCCGGCACCCGGACCGGTTGTCTAAGATGGTTTGAGCCCTGTTCCGGCACCCGGAACAGGTATCTAAGGTGTTCTGCGCCCTATTCCGGCACACTGAACAGCTATCTAAGGTTGTCTGGGTGTTCTGTACACCATTCCGGCACATGAAACCGCTATCTAAGATGGTCTGCATCCTGTTCCGGCACCCGGACCGGTTGTCTAAGATGGTTTGAGCCCTGTTTCGGCACCCGGAACAGGTATCTAAGGTGGTCTGCGCCCTTTTCCGGCACCCGGAACAGGTATCTAAGGTTGTCTGGGTGTTCTGTACACCATTCCGGCACATGAAACCGCTATCTAAGATGGTCTGCATCCTGTTCCGGCACCCGGACCGGTTGTCTAAGATGGTTTGAGCCCTGTTCCGGCACCCGGAACAGGTATCTAAGGTGTTTTGCGCCCTATTCCGGCACCCTGAACAGCTATCTAAGGTTGTCTGGGTGTTCTGTACACCATTCCGGCACATGAAACCGCTATCTAAGATGGTCTGCATCATGTTCCGGCACCCGGACCGGTTGTCTAAGATGGTTTGAGCCCTGTTTTGGCACCCGGAACAGGTATCTAAGGTGGTCTGCGCCCTATTCCGGCACCCTGAACAGGTATCTAAGGTTGTCTGGGTGTTCTGTACACCATTCCGGCACATGAAACCGCTATCTACGATGGTCTGCATACTGTTCCGGCACCCGGACCGGTTGTCTAAGATGGTTTGAGCCCTGTTCCGGCACCCAGAACAGGTATCTAAGGTGGTCTGCGCCCTTTTCCGGCACCCGGAACAGCTATCTAAGGTTGTCTGGGTGTCCTGCACACCATTCCGGCACCTGAAACCGCTATCTAAGATGGTCTGCATCCTGTTCCGGCACCCGGACCGGTTGTCTAAGATGGTTTGAGCCCTGTTCCGGCACCCGGAACAGGTATCTAAGGTGGTCTGCGCCCTATTCTGGCTCCCTGAAAGGCTATCTAAGGTTGTCTGGGTGTCTCGCACACCATTCCGGTACCTGAAACATCTATTTAAGGTGGTATGCATCCTGTTCCGGAACCCGGAACAGGTATCTAAGATGGTCTGCCCCCCATTCCGGGACCTGGTACTGATATCTAAGGATGTCCTATTTCGGCACCAATAGCATATAAGTTTGTCTGGGTGTTCTGCACCCAATTCTACCAACCGGAATGGATATGACGGCGCCCCACCCCACAGGGGCGTGGAAAGCCATGCTGGGCCCCAGTAATGTAATGCGGTGTGGCCTAAATTGGGTGCGTATCTACACCTCTGAAAGATATGATTAATTAAAGTATTAATTGTGTGCAATTTATGCAAAGGGGCCAGGTTGCTTAATCGCAAGCAGGTCCCTCCTCTTCGGCCGACGGCGCCATCTGCCCAGTGACATCTGGGAACATGACGCATGTGCACTGCAGGACGCTGCCCAGTACCGCCAAGCGTAAGTATATTTGGGAAGGAGAAGTGGACTCCCCTGTCGGGCCCCTCCAGCAGCCTGGGACAGGGTAATTAATACCTGATTACCCGCCTCTTGGCACCACTGCATGTGGCGCTGCTCATAAATATTAGTTTTAGAATCCCCTGTCGGGCCCCTCCAGCAGCCTGGGACAGGGTAATTAATACCTGATTACCCGCCTCTTGGCACCACTGCATGTGGCGCTGCTCATAAATATTAGTTTTAATTATATTTTTTTATAAAGGCGGCGTGGTCACACCCCCTACCCTCCCAACAAAAACAATGGGCAAGTGGTCATTTATTATTATTTATTTATTTATATATTTATACTGCTCTAAAAAAGAAAAAAAAACCCTCCCTATGCAGCCAGTGTGTGAAATAGATGAGCTGCAGCACCAGCAGCTATGTCCGTTCTCCCCCCTCCATCCCTCTGCCCGAGTGTAGTACCAGCGGGGTAGGTGGGAGGCTGTCAGCCCTGCAGAGCGGTTCCCCTGTGTGACAGCAGCGCACAGACAGCGCCACTGTGCAGGGCTGACAGCCTCCTAGCAGTGCAGCAGCTTCGTGCGGGAGCCGGCAGGGATTTCTCCCTCCCCACTGACAGCCCGTCCGCGGACCCGCCCCCCGGACGGGGACGCGCTTTCACAGCTCCCCAGCGGCAGAGGTCGCTGCAGGGAGCTGATCCGGTCCGGCATTCCGGAATTTGGTCCGGTCCGGTTTTCACCTAATCCCCACTGTGTGTTTGGGCTGGGGGTCAGGTTGGGAGAGACGTCATGATGTTTCTCCCTGGAGAAGATGCAGGCAGAGAGGGGGAAGCCAGGAGGCGGCGGAGCGTCCGGGCGGGCAGCACTGCTGGCCATCTGTGTGCATTTACATTTTTAAGCCAAGAAGGAGGCGGGACACTCCCCCACCTCCCTCCTAGCAGCGCCGCAGCTAGGTAGAGGAAATGGCAGTCGGTAGTGGCGGCAATGGCAGTCGGCGGTCAGTAGTGCGGTGCAGCCCTGCAGGTGCAGTCGGTGGTTCTGTGCCCACAGATCATTTGTGCTGTGTGACAGGCACCTCCAGCACTACCCTAGTTACCACAATTCACACAGCTATTGTTACGGCCTTGCTATTTAAAACAAATATGATCTTTTTAGCTTAGCCCAATAAGCGACAGCCCTTTCATGAGCTCCTATTGTACTCTGAATGTTTGCGGAGACTGTGATTACCAAGTTCATACGGGAGACTGTTCTTTCCCTGTTTACATTCTTGTTCAACAGACGTATCTATTTCTGTGTGTACAACCAATAGGGAAACCTGTAACATATCTTCAAAGTTCTGCACACAGTGTACGCGACTGTACACACTGAATATGTAAATATTTGTAAGAGTCTGTGAATTGTATAAGTTGTATTTGGTTTAGATAAGTATGTGTCTTATTGAAGTATATTCAGCTACCTACTTTTTGTATACCTGTATGCACAGCTATATGACAGCAATATGTAACATACATAGATAAATCATCTGCAGCTGGCTGGTCCCCATATTTGTACTGCTGATAATAGAATGGAGTAAGATACATGAACAGAGTACAGATTGTAACTCTGGAATCCTTTACACGTTGAGTGGAGAACATGTTGCTTTTTTTTAAACTATTTATATAACAACATGTATTCACTGTGAAATGCAAGCTTTGATTATGTTATCTTATTTCCCGTATCTGACATATGTGGTCTTATTTGCTTAGTACACTAAGGGCGGGATGTAATCAAAGGAAAATGTGGCCGCATTTCCCATGTCTACCAAGTTTATGGGATGCGATACATTCCGGAGCTTGGACCTTGTGAGTAACGCTGTCTATAGATGGTGATAAAGCTAAATATTTATCTTACTTAAAACCCTTTAAGAGGTCTAAGAACACTGTACGCTATTAACGTATGGAATACCGTAAGGGTACGCACGTTGCGTAACAATCGCTTAGCCGTAGTCGAGACGCTCAAGCGTCACGTTCGCTCACGGCCAAGAGATCACAGGCAGGCACGCTATTGGCTGCCGACTAACGTAATGATTCGCTATAGCGTAGCGGACGCTCGGGACCACGAGGAGATCACCAGCGGCGCAGACGCTCACAATGTTAAACCTTTATAACTATACCATAAAACAGTGTATTATGCAGTAAACCTTGGTGTAGTGATAAGATGAGAATGCAACACTGTGTAAGCGGGTTTACACTAAAGCTGTTTGAGCGATAGAGACGCTCCTATTACCCACGGCAATATAATGAACACACAATACCGGTCTAAGGGTCTAACGCCTTTTAAGGAAATGAATGAACGTTCAAAAAGAATAATACAATACAAGTCATACACTACCAATATAACATAGACTACCTAACCAGATAACTACACATGAAATACAATATCAGTACAATAACTATATAAGAGAAACGAGAGAGAAAGAGAAGAGAGAGATATGGCTCAGAATAGCAAGAAAGACAATATGATTGCGGAGAAAACTTACGCACAAAGGGGAACGATCGCATGCGCCTCTGGATATCCAGCTCCCGATTATCAGCAATGAGAACCGTTGAAGAGTGAGAGCTGGATATGATCGGCTTGTCTTTTTATACCCTACACATAATACAGTACAATGGTCCTATATTCTTATTGTTCATTGGACACAGGAATTCCTCTTCGCACTATAACAAAAGGTCATAGGTTGATTCATACAGGTGGGCTGTGTCTACTTCCAACTGCTCAGGTGGGTGGGAAACTAGGTTTCCCGCCGCATGGATAAGTAAGTGCAAATAATAGTAAATGGACATAAACTTCTTATGTCCATAACTATTCGCACGAGCGATTAATCCGCTTCAAACCAACACCGGAATATCGCTAATTAAATACTCTTCCGATGGATACTAAACACCACTGTATAATCCTTGTCTGACCCTTTGTATCAGACAAAGAGGGATCTCTCTGTCCATGAACATGCTACATTAACTAAACTTTCAGAATCTATCAAAGGGACCATGATCTACAAAATACATTATATGGTTAAAATATATATCGATTGAGTCGCCCGCTAGACGCATACAAACTCTACCGTAAATCCGCATATCGTGCGCCTGCGGGTGCACGCGAAGGCGAGTATACGCACGCACGGGAGAGCTCTTGCACGCGCAGCGGGAGCTCGCATGAGGTGCAAATATGGCAGTGTGCATAGTGATATTTTTCTGACTTTGACAATGGCGTTATCCAATAGAAGCCTATGGACTTCTCTTCAAGTTTACCCCTGAGAGGGATTCAATTGGATCCCTCCCAGCATCCCCGGTGGCCACCATGTCACACTGCACATGCGCAGAAGGACTTCCAGGCCCTAAACCCGGAAGTCCTTCTATTGCTCTTATCGGGAGAGCTGTCTTTTGTGCATTTCTAGGTACATACCGGTATTTAACGGTGGTATGTATCCCATTGCGGATGTAATGCTTAGTATATGTCATCCTTATTCGTTCTAAAATTTTATGTCAATTCTTTACTACAGGTATAAAAAGGAACAAAAACATACACTTGGTAATATGAAATCTGCCCCTCTATCCTTGGAGATTGTCAGGGACCTCAGTTAGTATCCCTGATGTGTTTGCACTATAACTATGGTCAGAGCAAAGTCATTTGAACACCTCAACGGTACCACACTTCTTTTCTGCCACCACTGATGGGGATTAGTGAAAGGGGCCACCAGTCGCCACTCTAGAACAATTGCTTGTAGGCTTGGTGACAGAAACTCCCACGCAGTTAGGGGGTAATTCAGATCTGATCGTAGCAGCAAATTTGTTAGCAGCTGGGCAAAACCATGTGCAATGCAGGTGGGGCAGATATAACATGTACAGAGAGAGTTATATTTGGGTGGGGTGTGTTCAAACTGAAATCTAAATTGCAGTGTAAAAATAAAGCAGGCAGTATTTACTCTGCACAGAAACAATATAACCCACCCAAATCTAACTCTCTCCGCACATGTTATATCTGCCACACCTGCAGTGCACATGGTTTTGCCCAAATGCTAACAGATTTGCTGCTACAATCAGGTCTGAATTACCTCCTTAGTTGGGTCTCCTGCTGCTCCTAGGAATCAATAACAAATATAGCTTAACCTTAGTGGTCTATGGGGCCCATTTAACAACCAATATTTGCGGTTACTGACGTTTTCTAGGGTTAGCTGCAAATACTGTATTAAGTATCACCAGAATGTATGAAGGAGGCATTGCAGCAGATATCTCTAATAGGTTTATGGGGAATGCGATGCTGCCAGAATTACAAATATCCAAAATGCGAAGGATTCCGATAGTAGTTTTGGCAAAGTTCCCCAAGAACCCTATGCCGGAAATGGTCGTTATGCATGGCGGTCAGTGTGACTGCACATGCGCAGCAACCTCGCCATCACATTCGGTACATAGCAGGGACGGGCTCCTTTTGGATACATTCACCTGATGTGATCGCATTCTGCACTGCAGCTAATATTGCGCCCAGATAGCATTGCAAATGTGAACAATGATAAATAGGCCCCTAATAGCCTACTCAAAGACTGGGTTCTGGAGCATATATGAATTAGACTATTAAAGGATACTGTATTTCCAAAAAGAAAGTACAACTAGTCAACGCCATTCCTTGAAATCGAGCAAAAATTAAATTTATTGTGTTTTCTACAATGCATTCATCTACAGTTGACTGTATCCTGAAAGTTAGAAAGAATTCATTATAACAACTGAATTAAGGTCACAAACAATAAAATTGACAAGGGCTTTGCTGCAATTTACAACCTTAAAAGGGAATACGCGTGAGCCCCCCACTCACTGCTTTTTCCATGGGAAAATAAAATCACAACTTTTACACATTATTCCTCAACAACCTGACCACTTATCAAAATCCTGCAAACTTATTGCACATCTACATCACACACCTGAACCATCAAATCAGTGTAGTCATGGCGGAGTAGGTGCTCTCACAAAAGAATTGCTTAACCGATTAAATATATAGATGTTAATTAAAGAAATGTTACAAAGAAAAAAAGTTACAGGTTACATACACGTGTTGCAATTTCAAATAAAAAGGAAAAATCACAGGTTTAGCGGACAGCTTAACCTGTTCGGGGGAAATGTAGGTTACAAACATCATCCCCCAATCTGACCCTACAACAAAGGATGCTCATCCCATGATTATTACGGGATGTGGTAACATTGCCGCCAGGATACAGACGCCGGAATCCTGACACCTAACAGTGCCGACACACGCAATCCCAACCATCAGTGTCTATTCCCACTCGTGCGTGTCCACAACACCCATAGAGTGGGAATAGAACCTGTGGCAAGGGGCTTCGCTGCGCTCCTCTTCCCCCCTCGCCGGCATTGTTAGGATGCGACTACCGGGATCCTAACCACCGGTCTCCCAGACCCAACCCAACGGCCCCTAAATGTGTACATAATTGTATGAAAAAAACAGCTTGATAATATGCCCCATAATGACCTAATTAAACTATCTAAAACAGCGGAAACTATATAAAAAATATCAATGGCAAAATAGTGGGTACTGAAGATCCGACCCAGGATTGGACTGCACTATGATGGGAGGGAATCCTGACACAACCCTGCAAGCCTATAACCAGAATGTATTCCACTTTATGCTTCTTCAGACTTACACCCATGATTTTCCCATAGATTCCTACTTGATACCTCTCCTAGTTACATTTAATACAGCTCCACACGTTACACATTAAGGAGCAAATAAATCAACCTCAACTCATCAGTGTGACATACAAGTCATTAAGGACCTGCATCCTTTGTCAGACGAGTCTTTCCTGTCTAGTACATGGGCTTTAAGAAATGTGATTTTATTTTTCTCTGACGTCCTAGTGGATGCTGGGAACTCCGTAAGGACCATGGGGAATAGCGGCTCCGCAGGAGACAGGGCACATCTAAAGAAAGCTTTAGGATCACCTGGTGTGCACTGGCTCCTCCCCCTATGACCCTCCTCCAAGCCTCAGTTAGATTTTCTGTGCCCGACGAGAAGGGTGCACACTAGGGGCTCTCCTGAGCTCTTTGTGAAAGTTTTAGTTTAGGTTTATTATTTTCAGTGAGACCTGCTGGCAACAGGCTCACTGCATCGAGGGACTAAGGGGAGAAGAAGCGAACTCACCTGCGTGCAGAGTGGATTGGGCTTCTTAGGCTACTGGACATTAGCTCCAGAGGGACGATCACAGGTTCAGCCTGGATGGGTCACCGGAGCCGCGCCGCCGGCCCCCTCACAGAGCCAGAAGAGCGAAGAGGTCCGGAAAAATCGGCGGCAGAAGACTTTCCTGTCTTCAGATAAAGGTAGGCGCACAGCACCGCAGCTGTGCGCCATTGCTCTCAGCACACTTCACACTCCGGTCACTGAGGGTGCAGGGCGCTGGGGGGGCAGCGCCCTGAGACGCAATAAATCGATAGAAAACCTTTTATGGCTAAAATAAATGCATCACATATAACTCCTGGGCTATATGGATGCATTTAACCCCTGCCAAAACATACAAGAAAACGGATGATAAGGACGCCGAGAAAGGGGCGGAGCCTATCTCCTCAGCACACTGGCGCCATTTTCCCTCACAGCTCAGTTGGAGGGAAGCTCCCTGGCTCTCCCCTGCAGTCACTACACTACAGAAAGGGGTTAAAAAAGAGAGGGGGGCACAAATTAGGCGCAGTATAAACAATACAGCAGCTATAAAGGGAAAAACACTTATATAAGGTTATCCCTGTATATATATAGCGCTCTGGTGTGTGCTGGCAAACTCTCCCTCTGTCTCCCCAAAGGGCTAGTGGGGTCCTGTCCTCTATCAGAGCATTCCCTGTGTGTGTGCTGTGTGTCGGTACGTTTGTGTCGACATGTATGAGGAGAAAAATGATAAGGAGACGGAGTAGAGTGTCTGTAATAGTGTTGTCACCCCCTGGGGGGTCGACACCTGAGTGGATGTACTGTTGAAATTGCGTGACAGTGTCAGCTTTGTATAAAAGACAGTGGTTGACATGAGACAGCCGGCTACTCAGCTTGTGCATGTCCAGACGTCTCATACAGGGGCTCTAAAGCGCCCGTTACCTCAGATACAGACGCCGACACGGAACTGACTCCTGTGTCGACGGTGAAGAGACAACAGTGATTTCCAATAGGGCCACACATTGCATGATTGAGGCAATGGAAAAAGTTTACACTCTTCTGATAATATAAATACCACCAAAAAAAAGGGGTATTATGTTTGGTGAGGAAAAACTTCCTGTAGTTTTCCTGAATCTGAGAAATAAAATGAGGTGTGTGATGATGCGTGGGTTTCCCCCCGATAACAATTTCTAAAAAGTTATTGGCAGTATACCTTTTCCCGCCAGAGGTTAGGGTGCGTTGGGAAACACCCCCTAGGGGGGATAAGGCGCTCACACGCTTGTAAGAACAAGGGCTCTACCCTCTCTGGAGATGGCCGCCCTTAGGGATCCTGCTGATAGAAAGCAGGAGGGTATCCTAAAATGTATTTACACACATACTGGTGTTATACTGCGACCAGCAATCGCCTCAGCCTGGATGTGCAGTGCTGGGTTGGCGTGGTCGGATTCCCTGACTGGAAATTTGATATCCTAGATAAGGACAGTATATTATTGCCTATAGAGCAATTAAAAGATGCATTTCTATATATGCATGATGCACAGCGGAATATTTGCCGACTGGCATCAAGTATAAGTGCGTTGTCCAATTATACCAGTAAAGTGGTCAGGTGATGCGGATTCCAAACGGCATTTGGAAGTATTGCCTTAACAAAAAAGGGGATGTACCCCAGGTCGCCTCTCAAAATAAGACGCCGTATTATCAGGCGCAGTCCTGGTTGGCAAGCGGACAAAAGGGTTCCTCTTTTCTGCTCGTGACAGAGGGAGAGGAAAATGGCTGCAGAGATCAGCCAGTTCCAAGGAACAGAAACTCTTTTCCGCCTCTGCCAAGCCCTCAGTATGACGCTAGGGCTTTACAAGTTCAGGCACGGTGGGGTCCCGTTCTCAATGAATTTCAGTGCGCAGTGGGCTCACTCGCAAGTAGACCCCTGGATCCTTCAGGTAATATTTCAGGGGTACAAATTGGAATTCGAGACGTATCCCCCTCGCCGTTTCCAAAGGTCTGTTTTACCGACGTCTCCCGCTGACAGGGAGGCAGTTTTGGAAACCATTCACAAGCTGTATTCCCAGCAGGTGATAATCAAGATACCCCTCCTGCAACAGGGAACGGGGTATTATTCCACACTATTGTGGTACCGAAGCCAGACGGCTCGGTGAGACCGATTTTAAAATCTAAAATCTTTGAACACTTGCATACAGAGGTTCAAATTCAAAATTGAGTCACTCAGAGCAGTGATTGCAAACCTGGAAGAAGGGGACTACATGATGTCTCGGGACATCAAGGATGCTTACCTTCATGTCAAAATTTACCCTTCTCACCAAGGGTATTTCAGGTTATGGTACAGAACTGTCACTATCAGTTCGGACGCTGCCGTAGGGATGGTCCACGGCACCCCGGGTCTTTACCAAGGTAATGGCCGAAATGATATCCCTTCGAAGGAAGGAAATTTTAGTTATCCCTTACTTGGACGATTCCCTGATAAGGGTAAGATCCAGGGAACACTTGGAAGTCGGTGTAGCACTATCTCAGGTAGTGTTGCGGCAGCACGATTGGATTCTCAATATTCCAAAATCGCAGCTGGTTCCGACGACTTGTCTTCTGTTCCTAGGGATGATCCTGGACACAGTCCAGAAAGAAGGTGTTTCTCCCGGAGGAGAAAGCCAGGGAGTTATCCGAGCTAGTTAGGAACCTCCTAAAACCGAACCAAGTCTCAGTGCATCAATGCACAAGGGTTCTGGGTAAAAATGGTGGCTTCCTACGAAGCAATCCCATTCGGCAGATTCCACGCAAGACTTTCCAGTGGAACCTACTGGACAAATGGTCCGGGTCGCATCTTCAGATGCTTCAGCGGATAACCCTGTCACCGGGGACAAGGGTATCCCTCCTGTGGTGGTTGCAGAGTGCTCATCTTCTAGAGGGCCGCAGATTCGGCATTCGGGACTGGGTCCTGGTGGCCACGGATGCCAGCCTGCGAGGCTGGGGAGCAGTCACACAGGGAAGGAATTTCCAGGGCTTATGGTCAAGCCTGGAGACATCTCTTCATATAAACATTCTGGAACTAAGGGCCATTTACAATGCCCTAAGTCAAGCGAAACCCCTGCTTCAGGGTCAGGCGGTATTGATCCAATCGGACAACATCACGTCAGTCGCCCACGTAAACAGACAGGGCGGCACGGGAAGCAGGGGGGCAATGGCAGAAGCTGCAAGGATTCTTCGCTGGGCGGAAGATCATGTGATAGCACTGTCAGCAGTGTTCATTCCGGGAGTGGACAACTGGGAAGCAGACTTCCTCAGCAGACACGATCTACACCCGGGAGAGTGGGGACTTCATCCAGAAGAAAACAACAAAAAACTGGACAGGTATTGCGCCAGGTCAAGAGACCCTCAGGCAATAGCTGTGGACGCTCTGGTAACACCGTGGGTGTTCCAGTCAGTGTATGTGTTCCCTCCTCTGCCTCTCATACCAAAAGTACTGAGAATTATACGGCAAAGGGGAGTAAGAACGATACTCGTGGCTCCGGATTGGCCAAGAAGAACTTGGTATCCGGAACTTCAAGAGATGCTCATGGACGAACCGTGGCCTCTACCTCTAAGAAAGGACCTGCTCCAGCAGGGGCCTTGTTTGTTCCAAGACTTACCGCGGCTGCGTTTGACGGCTTGGTGGTTGAACGCCGGATCCTGAAGGAAAAAGGCATTCCAGATGAAGTCATCCCTACCCTGGTCAAGGCCAGGAAGGACGTAACCGCAAAACATTATCACCGCATTTGGCGAAAATATGTTGCGTGGTGGGAGGCCAAGAAGGCCCCTACAGAGGAATTTCAACTGGGTCGTTTCCTCCATTTCCTGCAAACAGGACTGTCTATGGGCCTAAAATTAGGGTCCATTAAGGTTCAATTTTCGGCCCTGTCGATTTTCTTCCAAAAGGAACTGGCTTCAGTGCCTGAAGTTCAGACATTTGTAAAAGGGGTACTGCATATACAGCCTCCTTTTGTGCCTCCAGTGGCACCTTGGGATCTCAATGTTGTGTTGAGTTTCCTAAAGTCACATTGGTTTGAACCACTCACCACTGTGGACTTAAAATATCTCACATGGAAGGTGACGATGCTGTTAGCCCTGGCTTCAGCCAGGCGTGTGTCAGAATTGGCGGCTTTATCATATAAAAGCCCTTATTTAATATTTCATTCTGACAGGGCAGAATTGAGGACTTGTCCTCAATTTCTACCTAAGGTGGTTTCTGCATTTCACATGAAGCAACCTATTGTGGTACCTGCGGCTACTAAGGACTTGGAGGATTCCAAGTTGCTTGACGTGGTCAGGGCCCTGTAAATATATGTTTCCAGGACGGCTGGAGTCAGAAAATCTGACTCGCTGTTTATCCTGTATGCACCCAACAAACTGGGTGCTCCTGCTTCTAAGCAGACGATTGCTCGTTGGATTTGTAGTACAATTCAGCTTGCACATTCTGTGGCAGGCCTGCCACAGCCAAAAATCTTAAAATGCCCACTCCACAAGGAAGGTGGGCTCATCTTGGGCAGCTGCCCGAGGGGTCTCGGCTTTACAACTTTGCCGAGCAGTTACTTGGTCAGGAGCAAATACGTTTGTAAAATTCTACAAATTTGATACCCTGGCTGAGGAGGACCTGGAGTTCTCTCATTCGGTGCTGCAGAGTCATCCGCACTCTCCCGCCCGTTTGGGAGCTTTGGTATAATCCCCATGGTCCTTACGGAGTTCCCAGCATCCACTAGGACGTCAGAGAAAATAAGAATTTACTTACCGATAATTCTATTTCTCGTAGTCCGTAGTGGATGCTGGGCGCCCATCCCAAGTGCGGATTGTCTGCAATACTGGTACATAATTATTGTTACCAAAAAATTCGGGTTATTGTTGTAGTGAGCCATCTTTTATAGAGGCTTCTCTATTATCATGCTGTTAACTGGGTTCAGATCACAAGTTGTACAGTGTGATTGGTGTGGCAGGTATGAGTCTTACCCGGGATTCAAAATCCTTCCTTATTGTGTACGCTCGTCCGGGCACAGTATCCTAACTGAGGCTTGGAGGAGGGTCATAGGGGGAGGAGCCAGTGCACACCAGGTGATCCTAAAGCTTTCTTTAGATGTGCCCTGTCTCCTGCGGAGCCGCTATTCCCCATGGTCCTTACGGAGTTCCCAGCATCCACTACGGACTACGAGAAATAGAATTATCGGTAAGTAAATTCTTATTATTGTTGATGTGTTTCTCTTAAGCTACTTATCTTGTGAAATGGAAACAACAAACCATGTCATATTCTGAAAAGTTTGCTCTTGGAAGTTCTCTATGTCTACACCATGGGACAAGATCTCTCCTACTCTAGACTGGCACATTTTGGGTCACTCTGTGAAGGGTGGTTATGTGGGTGCAGCCTACTGCATTCCAGGTTTAGTTGGGCACTTACTATCGTCACTCTCACCTTCAGACCACAGATATACGCTCCGGTTGATGGTCCCGGGACACAGGTCGGGCGTGGATGAAGTAGCTGGTAAACCTTCTCATGGACCCTGCAAAGGGTAATATGTGCTAAACCTGAACTTCCTCTACTGGGATCAGTGGATGGTCACCATTACCATTTTTGGCCTCAGACTTGGTTATAGCTCAGTACCAAACACCAGATAGAAGAGGGCGGGGATAACACATAAAACAAAGATTATGCTCTCCAGGACTACTTTTGCCCATTTAACGGATGAATGGTCCTGAATGTAGTACCTGTGTAGAATGACTACAACCTGCCCACATGGCTGTACTGACCTATTTTTCCCTAGCATGTACCACCCACTACAACCTGGCTACACAATCACACACCAGGCCCTAGTTCTAGCGACCTGGTGGACAACAACAATCACAGGCTGTGTGTGATGCACTCTCTGGGGCAGATGTATTAAGCCTGGTGAAGTGATAAAGTGGAAGGTGATAACGCACCAGCCAGTCAGCTCTTAACTGTCATTTTTCAAACCCAGCCTGTAACATGTTAGTTGAGAGCTGACTGGCTGGTGCGTTATCACCTTCCACTTTATCACTTCACCAGGCTTGATACATCTGCCCCTCTATCACACTACTCTGTGCTCCCCAACAATGGAATATTACACCCCATGCATGCAATAGTACCCCATCAAGCAATAAACACAAGCATCATATACAATACACCCCTATCAATGGGATCTTCTGCACAGTGATAGAGTCAAATATTACCTTTGAACATAAGCTATATACTTATTATGGACTAAGTACGCAATTGGCGCACGGAGTACCGTAAGGGTACGCACTTAGCGTAGCAGACGCTTGTCATGGGTGCGACGCACGAGCGGCACGTACGCTCACTGACTGACACACTGTAAACCTTGTTAACAACACACTGTAAGGGTATGCTTATACTGTAAACCTTAGTACTGTAATATTACCACAATGTAACACTTATTGACCTTGATAATATGAAAGCTGTTTGAGCGATTGAGACGCTCAGAAACCCTATTCAATAACTGGTGAAACACACAAGACCTGTTAAGGTTCCAACACCTTCGTAGAAGATACTTTAGTATAAAAGGGGAAAAACAGTTACAGTTTATACACTACAGACCTAACATCAATATCTAAACAGAATAACAAGAAATAAAAAATGAACAATAGCGAACGATCGCAAACAGAATAAACACAAAGAGACTAAAATGGCAAACACTTAAAGGATAACAAAATGAGAACGAATGGCGTTCATAAAGAATAACAAAATGGCTACAGAGAAACTTACACACGTGGGAATGATTCGCAAGCGCGTCCTGGACCAGCCCTCAGCCTTCAGTGTTGAAAACCTTTGTAGAGAGAGTGAGTGCTGGTCCAGCAATGGTGGCCTTTATATATACGCAACATACAGTAACAATACAATGGTCCCTATAATCTTATAGTTCATTGGACACAGGAATGTGTCTCTGCATTATAACAAAAGGTCATAGGTGGGTTCGAACAGGTGGGCTGTGTCTGTTTCCAACTGCTCAGGTGGGAGGTATCCTCAGGATTCCCGCCGCATGGGTAATGAACAGCAAATACAGTAAATGTCTCTAAACTACTTTTAAACATAACTATACGCAGGAGCAAACAATCTCTTCCTAACCAACACCGAAATGTTACATTTAAAATACTCTACAGTTTGATACTAGACACCACCGATCTACCTTTATCTGACCCTTCATATCATGCAAAGATGAATTTCTCTGTCCAAGAACCGTTTACACTAAACATACTTTCCAACATTGTTATGGAGAATATTCACTATAAAACACGCTATGTGGGTAAAATATGTTATGATCGAGTCGCCCGCTAGACGCTCACAAACTCTACTGTAAATGCGCATACACCGCGCGTGATCGCCGGAGCGATCTTACGCAATTTGCGGATATGTGCACGCACGGCAGAGCTCATGCACGTGCAGCGGGAATGTGCATGAGGGGTTAGTACAAGGCATATGAATCAGGATATTTTTCGACTTTGACAGTCCACCCTTTGGCAGTCAACAATAACTGCCACTTTCTAAACAATTCAAGCAGAAAAATATATATATTACCATGAAATACCTCATTATGTTTGGGAGTGGGGAGGAGAGGAGGAGGTGGGAAATGTATGACCTAGTGGGATAGTAAAAGCATGTGTGTATGAAATCCATGTCTGAGGGGTCATGTATCATTGTGCCGTACGTGTTCTAAAATAAGCTTCGAGGTATTGCGAAGTATACATTAAATCCTTCTCATCCCGTATTAAGGGTCTGTAAGTGGGCTAACAAACTCTACCGAGCTCTTTTCGGCTTTTAGTTCCAACAAATGGGGGTGCATATTAGTTGATGATACATGAAGGGGGAAAATATGCGAGTGCTAATATATGTGTCTATATTACCTGTCGACTATGTGTGTCACTACCTGAAGATAGTAGAGATGAAGATAAGAAACATGCGTTATAAATGCAGTCGTATGATTATGTATGTGGCCGTCTTTGAGTGTCTTGTTGACGTCTTGTCTGATGTCTTGTCTCTTTACTGTATCTTTGCTGTAAGTGGCAAGCAAAGCTCTTCAAGTGTCCATAAAAATTTACAGTCTCTAAAAGCTCATTAGGTGTCTGTGACACAGTTCATCAGTGGTCTGTATAAAGGGTCATCAAATTCTTCTTCCAGGTGGATATCTTTGTACCTTGGAGAAAACCAAAGGAGAAACGGGTGAAAGAAATGGACCGTGGAATCACATTTTATCACAACATTGTCTCAATTGACGGGTCATAAATTAAACTAGTTGTTGTTACAATGCCCTCGCTCCTCAACCTCATCAATTTGGTACTACGCTTGCAATTCATTAAAATCTGAACACATCTGAATATCAGACCAATCATTATGACAACTCCTAGGATACATAAGAGGAACTTCCCTACAGTAACGACAACATTTTGAGCCCATTCTCCTAAACCTGAGAACCAATTACGTGGGTTCAACCATGATACCCAGCCGGTCAGTTCATTACCCACAGAAGCAAGGGTAAGATTGTGTCTCCTTCGGAACTCCCACTTCAATTGCAAGATATCGTCCATCTTTTGATCTATGACCTCTGTTGGGTCCTCAGTGCTGTTTGTGATATACGTACAACACTTCACTCCATACTGAGTTGCTAGGGTGACACAATACCCTCCTGTCATTGCTGTGAGGTAATTTAGAACCATCCTGTGCTGGATCAGTTCCGTTTTGTAAGCTTGCAATTCTCTCCCGGTATACCTGAAGGTGTCATCATACATCTCGGTGATATTGTCTATCAGGTTTGCTAGCGCGGTAATGTACCTAAAATTTATAACTCCTCTGGCGGTACGGATGATATCTAACGCGAGTAGGAACTGAATCCCGGTGGATTCGTGGATCAAATTAGAGGCTGCATGCTCTGTCCTATCTATAAGGTGTCTTTTTACAATGTGTTCATAATGGGTGTGAGTGTAAGGAGCTTGAGCATTGCGGTGAACATCTTTCATCTTTTCATGGGTTATGGTCATTACTTCCGGTAACACTCTTCCAATGTAACACAATCCCTCCGAGTTTGGGGCAAGCCACTTATACGCCTTCCTCCTACATATGAAATATGCATCATCGGGGAGGACATATGGGACAGAGAATGACATCACCATATTACAAACCTTCCATGTGAAAACTCCTATCCCTAACTCTCTTATCTGTCTAGTACACGTATCAGGTTGTATGATATGCGCACAGTATCCTGGTGATACTTCTCCAACTCGCATGGGCCTACTTCCTAGAGTGTACCTATATTGGAAATATCTTCCACTGTTGGCTATTTGGCGTATAAGCTCTGAGTCGATGGGCATTCTATCGGCTCTGTGTGAGAATGTCATGGTTCGGTTGTTCCATGTCACTTCCCAACTTCCCGGCTTTCGGGGATTAGAAATGTTAAAACATATTAGGGACCTATCTACATGGTATTGGTGGAGCTTCAAACTAGGAGGGAAAGAAATATTAAATTTCTTGTCCACCGGTCTCCCACCCCTTAATTCAAGTACCTCATCTATTGTTAAAGAATATGGCACTAGTCCTGACTTTCTATGACCTTGAGGTACTTGTGAGCACACCCAGCACTCCGATTGGTTTAAAACCTTACCCACTAATGAGTGATAGTCACTCAATGGATGATGGTCCATATTGATATTAATGCTGGACTGACATCTCTGAATGCACCCGTCCTCAACTATGTTATCACAATTTCTACATATACAGTTCTCTTCAGCTAACAATCCTTCACAATGTCTATTAATGTCATGGCTACCAGATCGTTTTCTGATACTCGCCTTTACTCGGTGATTGTGTTGCTCTTGGAATTCTACGAATCCATCCTGATCATCAGAACCCATTCCAGATCCTTTCTCGACCTCACTGGTACTCTCACCGAAACAGACTGCTCTGGTCAACAACAGGGTCAACAGGAAAACACGAACTGCAGTCTCTTGGGGCGAGTCCATCTTACAGGAGGAGAAAGAGAAAGTTGTAATGGATGAAAGAAAACAACTATGAGGGAAAGAAAACTTGGCGCGACAACCGCCTCCGATCTTGTAATTCTCTGTGCTCAGGTGCCGTGACAACAGTCCTGCCTCTCAGCCTTCCCGAAACAGACACTCCAATGATATGGTTCCCTCCACACTCTGTTCTATGTCACGGGCTTTCTCTGGGTCAGCGACCTTCTTACAGTGGGACGAGTGGACCCAAGTCTCTCTCTCGGCAACCTTCAATGCTGTTGTGCTGGTCAGTAAGACTTGGTACGGTCCTTCCCAACGGTCAATCAGGCAATCTGAGCGTAGAAAATTCCGAATCATTACATAATCCCCAGGTTCAATGTCATGACAATTACTGTCTGGCAGATCAGGAATCACCAGCTTTAGATTGCTATTCTGATTCCTCAACTGCTTGCTCATCTTAACCAAATACTTTACTGTTACTTCATTGTTACATTTCAAATCATCCTGGGGGTCAATCATTACATGGGGTTGTCGACCAAAAAGAATTTCAAAAGGGGACAGATTAAGAGGGGACCTGGGAGTGGTTCTGATGCTGTACAATACAAGTGGCAAAGCTTCTGGCCACAACAATCCAGTTTCAGCCATTACTTTGCTCAACTTGTTTTTAATAGTGCTGTTTACTCTTTCCACTTTCGCACTCGCCTGTGGGTGGTACGGAGTATGCAGCTTACTATTAATTCCCATTAATTTGCACATTACCTGAAAGACTTCGCCTGTAAAATGGGTACCCCTATCACTTTCAATTATCCTAGGGATACCATACCTGCACACAAATTCCTGCACAATTTTCTTTGCGGTAAACGTAGCAGTATTTGTGGCAGCGGGGAACGCTTCAACCCAATTTGAAAACACATCAATACAAACCAATACATACTTCAAATTTCTACAAGATGGCAATTGTATGAAATCAATCTGTATTACCTGAAAAGGGCCGTCCGTTGGCGGAATATGGGATGGTTCTGTTGGTATTGCCTTTCCAATGTTCTTCCTCAAACAGGTAAGGCATTGCCCTCTTGCTCGCATGAGAAGAAAATCCTGGTGCGCACCAGTAGGCTCTTACCAACTTGCACATACCTTCTTTACCTAGATGAGTCAACCCATGTGCCGCCTCCGCTAAACTCGGAAGGTATGCTCTGGGTGCCACTGGCTTACCCTGTCCATCTGTCCAGAGTCCTGAGGACTCCTGGCCATATCCTTTTGACCTCCAGACTTCCTTTTCCTGTGGCAAACACACATTTTGCATTTCACTCAATTTATGTGTGTTGACGGTATTGAATACCATCAGTTGTGTGATGTCTGTCTGTCTGGGGGTATTGGCTGTTGATTTAGCAGCTTCGTCTGCTCGGCTGTTACCAAGTGACACTGGGTCTTGACTGTACGTGTGGGCTTTACACTTGATAACAGCCACTCTGTCAGGTTCCTGTATCGCTGCTAAAAGTCTTTTGATGTGGATTGCATGTGCCACAGGTGTGCCAGCTGCCGTCATGAAATTTCTGAGGCGCCATAGGGCCCCGAAATCATGCACTACTTCAAAGGCATACCTAGAATCCGTGTAGATGTTGGCTGACTTACCTTTAGCCAATTCACACGCTCTGGTTAGGGCAACCAGCTCAGCAACTTGTGCTGAGTGAAGTGGGCCCAGGGGTTCCGCTTCTATGGTGCCTTTGTCATCTACGACTGCGTATCCAGTACACAAGTCTCCCGAGTCCGTCTGTCTGTGGCAACTACCATCAGTGTAGAAAGTAAAATCTACACCGTCCAGTGGGTTGTCACTGATGTCAGGCCTTGCAGTGAAATTTTGGGTCAAATATTCCATACAGTCATGTGTGTCAGTGTCTGTACTAAATCCTCCTTCACCATTACTCTCATTCCCCACCCTTTGTGCCTGTCCAGGCACACCTGGGAGATATGTTGCAGGATTTAGTGCGCTGCATCTCCTTATGGTGATGTTTACAGGGGCCATTAGTGCTAATTCCCACCTTGTAAACCGTGCGGATGAGACGTGTCTGGTTTGGGCAGAATTCAGTAAGGCTGACACTGCATGAGGTGTGTGTATGGTCAGGTTGTGTCCTAGCACTACATCTTCGCTTTTACTCACTAGCAATGCTATCGCTGCAACACTTCGCAAGCATGTGGGGAGGGATCGCGCTACCGTGTCTAGCTGAGCGCTGTAGTAGGCTACCGGCCTGCTGGCATCACCATGCTTCTGGGTTAAGACACCTGCCGCACATCCAGCACTTTCCGTACCGTACAGTTCAAAGGGTTTCCCATAATCTGGCATACCTAATGCTGGTGCCTGCGTTAGGCACTGTTTTAGTCTCTCAAATGCCAGTTCGGACTCATCTGTGTGCGAAATCCGATCTGGTTTGTTTGATGAGACCATCTCTTGCAAAGGTAAGGCCAGTATGGAAAATCCTGGGATCCAGTTACGACAGTACCCACACATTCCTAGGAACGTGCGAATCTGTTGCTGAGTCTGTGGCAGAGTCATGTTGCGAATTGCCTGTACTCTATCAGTGGTGAGGTGTCTCAGTCCTTGTGTCAAACAATGCCCCAAATATTTTACCTTGGTCTGGCATAATTGCAACTTATCCTTTGAAACCTTGTGTCCCGTATCAGAAAGATGAAACAGAAGCTGTTTCGTGTCTCTCAAGGACGATTCGAGTGAATCAGAACACAGCAGTAAGTCGTCTACATACTGTATTAATATTGATCCGCTCTCAGGTTGAAAGGATTGTAAACAATCATGCAAAGCCTGCGAGAAAATACTTGGGCTATCAATGAAACCTTGTGGTAAGCGAGTCCAGGTGTACTGTACTCCTCTGTATGTGAATGCAAACAAATATTGACTGTCAGGGTGCAGAGGTACCGAGAAGAAGGCGGAGCAGAGGTCAATTACAGTGAAAAATTTTGCAGTGGGAGGGATTTGCATAAGGATGACAGCAGGATTTGGCACTACGGGGAATTGGCTCTCAACTATTTTGTTGATCCCCCTTAGATCCTGCACTAGCCTGTAACCCCTCCCCCTGCTCTTCTTCACAGGGAAGATGGGACTATTGGCAGTGCTGGACCTCCTAACCAGAATGCCCTGTTGTAGCAAGCGCTCTATTACTGGGTAAACTCCTAACTCCACCTCTGGCTTCAGAGGATACTGTGGGATTTTTGGAGCTATCCTACCATCTTTTACTTGGACTACTACAGGAGCTACATTTGCCATTAATCCAGTGTCTTGTCCATCCTTGGTCCAAAGTGACTCCGGTATCTGGGAAATCATTTTCTCTACCTTGGACGGACACCTATCTGTAACAGCAGTATGCGTCATTAACCTTTGTGGGGAATCTAGCATATCCTGCACTTCCTGAGCGTGATTCTCGGGTATATCTAAGAACACACCTTCAGGAGTACAATATATGACACACCCCATCTTGCACAGTAAATCTCTCCCAAGTAGATTAGTCGGAGCCGATGCAGCTAGCAAAAAGGAATGCTTGGTCTGCAAAGGCCCTATCGTAATCTCTGCTGGTTTGCTTAAAGTGTAGTGTTGTACTACTCCTGTTACTCCCATGGCTGGAATTGTTCTACCAGTGGTCTTCATACCCACTGTTGAATTTATCACTGACTTGGCCACCCCCGTATCTACAAGGAAAGGTAGAGATCTACCAGCTACATCAATTGTGACCTCGGGTTCACTTCCAAGGCTCGCAATTAATTTCACTGGCTGCAGACTACAGGTGTGGCCCCACCCCTATTGTGTGTGGTGACCTCCCCGCAGCGCGCTGGCAGCTACTACATGTGAGGGGGGTAACTGGGAATTATCATAGACTTGCCAGTCTCTTCTTCGTGGGTACCTTTTTGTTTCCCCTGCATGTGGCTCATAACTCCATCTCTGCGGTCCCTGATCCCAATTTTGTGTGTCTTGTCGTTGTCTAGGGGGTTGGTATACCTTATATGGGTCATTAAACATACAATTCCGTGCAATATGTCCTTCTCTGCTACAGTTATAACATTTTATCACATTTGACTTACCCACAGGGGTCTGGGGCTTTGGCTGAGATGGCTTTGTTGTAAGGGCTTGTATACTTACTGCCATCAGCTTATCGCCCTCATGATGTTCCGATCATGTTCAATAGCGGTCTCTCTCAAAGCAGCCACCTACATACCTCGCCAACTTGGTTGAGTGGTCTGTACCCTTGTCCTTAACACTTCCTTTAAACCATCCATTAACACAGAAACTGCTACTTCCCTATGATGCACATTTGTCTTAATGTCTTCTATTCCAGTATACTTAGCCATTTCCTGCAGTTCCCGATCGAAATACTCAGAAGCAGTTTCCCCTTCTTTTTGTCAAATGGAGAATATTTTGTTCCACTTCACAACAGTTGGGAAATATACTCCTAGCTGTGTGTTGATCTGCTTAACATTTTCCTGATTGTATGCATCTGTGAGAGGCATCTCTTCATCTAGCCTACAATTAGTGATAAATCTCGCAGAGTCGATATTGGGGGGCAAACATGCCCTTAGCACTGTCCGCCAATCTTTGTTATTGGGTTCTGCGGAGTTACCTAGTTCTCTAACGAACCTTTGGCTTGCAACTAGATCTTTCCTAGGATCAGGGAATTCAGACATAATTGCTCTTAATTCTGTCCGGGAAAAGGGACAATGCATTGCAATGTTCCTGACGGGAGTGACTCCTGAAGTGTCAGTTTTCCCATTTGGGACCACAATTACCCTGACAGGATTAAGTTCAATAACATCACTCTGGGTTGATTCTACAATATGTGGTGTAATTGTTTCTGCGTAGTGTACAGTGCCGTACTTACCTGCCGACATGACCTCACCTGTCCCTCCACTAGGGGCCTTTGCTACTCTTACTGGTTGGGCCGTGCCCACTGTAGTCTCTGCTATGGTGGCTGCTAGAGAGAGTGCCGATATTGTGGTAGGCTCATCTTCCTGCTCGCAATCCTGGGGGAAGTTTAAGACGGGATACAACTTGCACGGGTTAGTATTAACATCAATACACTTATCTACTTTACTCTTATCACTAATACATTTATTACGTGCATTTTTATCATATACCAGTGTGCCATTCTCTGCAGCCATTTTCTCTCCTGTTATGTATGGTGGTGGTGGTGCGGTAGCTATCAGTTTCCTGATAGGATTGGAACCAGCTGCTTGAGCTAATCCTCTTTGTATCTCACCTTCCTGTTGCCATAACTGTAAATAATCATAATGTCTAATCCGTTGCTTGCCGGACTTTATTAGACATATCCTTCTCCTTAAATTTTGCAAAACCTCAGGATTAAAACTGCCTACCCTGGGAAACTTCTTCCCATCGTTCACAGTCATACGTTCCCACTCATTGCATAAAACCTCGGCGTGTGATCCATATTTCTCACACATTATATACCTGGCCGACCCAACTGGTCGCGGTACTGAATCAACCTGAACCTTGGTTGATCGCCCCTTACTTGAGCAACTGGCCCCCATTATTTGCAGATATTGCTTTCTCAGCGAATTCCTACAAAAAACCAAGTTCCCAGAGGTAAGGCGACGGTGAAAGTTCAGCGAGTGCCTTCACTCACTCACACCCACGTCGACCAATACTCCCACACACTGCCTTAGCGCTGACGTACTCAACCCAGGGCCCCTGCAACCTGAACCTCTATTTACTGGGGCGTGTGGGAGTATGCTACCCTCCCCAGTAAATATCAGTTGCTGGAGAATTCCTGAGTGATCAGCGAACCTCCCTTAAAATAAAAAAAAACCTACACAAATCACGTTAGAATGTACAAATAGCGTTTATGATCCCGCAAAGAATGGGTATCAAGGTAACAAACTAATGCACACAATTACATGCGGTACAGTCGCAATGCGTATAAGTAACTATTACTTATCTGCAGAACGACCAGCGGAATCGGTTGTTTAGGCTGCAAAACCTTCAGCCGGAGCGTATTCTCAAAAACGGGCCTATATGGGTATTGCGCCAACTCCCCTGGGTTGCGCTCACTACCTCTGACCTTTCTTAAGTCAGGGTTTTCAGAACTTCATATATGTACTTTTAACGGATTTCTGACTTTCGTGGACCTCCTGGTCTGCTGTAACACTAATTGCTCCTCTTACCTTATGGACTTTTAACGTGAGATGGCCTTCTCCCACGCCACCACGTGTTCACTTCACGGGTATCCTTCTACGAGATCTCGATTTTTCTCAAGGTTCACACCAAAAAAACTTTACTTGCATACGCACGCTCTTTCACTTCATGTATACTTTGATTTTTCTGTACAGAAAATTTCTTTCATTCAGGTAACACAGGCTAATCCCAGAGGTAATGCAACGAGAGAAGGACCTTTTTCCTTTAAACTAAATTTTGGAAACTGAACAAATTTGTGCTATTATCTTGTGGCTTCCGTATCTACTACCAAAACAATGCTATCGTGTGGTTTGTATTTAGTGGGCGTATCCGTACGCACGTTGCGTAATTATGCCACGTGTGTAGGCCTTTGCGTTGCATACGCTGTCCCGCACTCGGTGAGAGACACGTGTACACAGGCCAGATACGTCCGCAGTAACACAAATAACACGCTACTATAAATGTAAACAATATTTAACTATGATCGTTTACTAAACACCACACAGTTTCCTCTGTATCAACCTTTACAACTAGGCCAGGCTGTGTGCGTGCTTTACAATTACTCCCTTAAGTATTACTCTTTACTTTTAACTAAAATAGCAACAAATTTTCTCAGCACGTTATCAATGCAAATGACAAACAGGAAAGTTAGATATGTGAAAGTACACAAATGAAAATACAGGTGCGTTGCGTGTGTTGCGTGTGTTGCATGCGCAATGTGCGCCAAACAGAAATTAAAACAGTTTTGAAAGACAATAGCTTAACGTTCTTACCTTTCGGTTCCGGATCCCACCAGCATCCCTACAAACCAAGCGGAGCAGACGCCTGTCTGATCAGCACTACCGTATCCCCAACCAAAAACACGGATACAGGGGATACTACCTTCCCGCCCTTTGCTGATGGATAAAAGTCTGCCTAGTTCTGCTTGGCTGCGGGTATGAGGAGGCCCGGACGATGCCCCTAATTGATAGAGTCAAATATTACCTTTGAACATAAGCTATATACTTATTATGGACTAAGTACGCAATTGGCGCACGGAGTACCGTAAGGGTACGCACTTAGCGTAGCAGACGCTTGTCGTGGGTGCGACGCACGAGCGGCACGTACGCTCACTGACTGACACACTGTAAACCTTGTTAACAACACACTGTAAGGGTATGCTTATACTGTAAACCTTAGTACTGTAATATTACCACAATGTAACACTTATTGACCTTGATAATATGAAAGCTGTTTGAGCGATTGAGACACTCAGAAACCCTATTCAATAACTGGTGAAACACACAAGACCTGTTAAGGTTCCAACACCTTCGTACAAGATACTTTAGTATAAAAGGGGAAAAACAGTTACAGTTTATACACTACAGACCTAACATCAATATCTAAACAGAATAACAAGAAATAAAAAATGAACAATAGCGAACGATCGCAAACAGAATAAACACAAAGAGACTAAAATGGCAAACACTTAAAGGATAACAAAATGAGAACGAATGGCGTACATAAAGAATAACAAAATGGCTACAGAGAAACTTACACACGTGGGAATGATTCGCAAGCGCGTCCTGGACCAGCCCTCAGCCTTCAGTGTTGAAAACCTTTGTAGAGAGAGTGAGTGCTGGTCCAGCAATGGTGGCCTTTATATACACAACATACAGTAACAATACAATGGTCCCTATAATCTTATAGTTCATTGGACACAGGAATGTGTCTCTGCATTATAACAAAAGGTCATAGGTGGGTTCGAACAGGTGGGCTGTGTCTGTTTCCAACTGCTCAGGTGGGAGGTATCCTCAGGATTCCCGCCGCATGGGTAATGAACAGCAAATACAGTAAATGTCTCTAAACTACTTTTAAACATAACTATACGCAGGAGCAAACAATCTCTTCCTAACCAACACCGAAATGTTACATTTAAAATACTCTACAGTTTGATACTAGACACCACCGATCTACCTTTATCTGACCCTTCATATCATGCAAAGAGGAATTTCTCTGTCCAAGAACCGTTTACACTAAACATACTTTCCAACATTGTTAAGGAGAATATTCACTATAAAACACGCTATGTGGGTAAAATATGTTATGATCGAGTCACCCGCTAGACGCTCACAAACTATACCGTAAATGCGCATACACCGCGCGTGATCGCCGGAGCGATCTTACGCAATTTGCGGATATGTGCACGCACGGCAGAGCTAATGCACGTGCAGCGGGAATGTGCATGAGGGGTTAGTACAAGGCATATGAATCAGGATATTTTTCGACTTTGACAACAGCTAATCTGAGCCCCAATGCCAACAGCAACATACCTAGTGCCTGCATAATTCATGGGGCAAAGAACAATAACCTTACCAGGTCTAAAACACTCTGTGTGACAGTGTAGTGGTGATTGGTGAGAGACCACTGGGCGCTGGGTAATTATTGAGGGTACGAAAGATGTGCTTTGTACAAATGCAATACTTTATATTATTTATATTAATAAAACTAATTTAAACAATTAGAATACATATGATAATGTACAGTAGGCGATGTGCAATCACCCTGGTATATCATGCACAACAATGAACAAAGGTTAAACAATCATATGGGTGACAGCAATCACCAATGAGGTCCTTGTATGGTAGGAAAAGATCATTCCCGGTGTGAGGATGTGGAGCCATTGATGGTATAGAAGCAAACTACCCTGTTGGGCTCCAACGCTCATCACCGGTAGATGCAGAGATCCTTAGAAAGTAGTCACTCCTTGCACAATATGGTGCCACTGACGCGTATTGAGCTGTCCTTAGCTCCTTGCCTTGATAAAGGACAGCTCGAAACGTGTCCGCATCAGCCGGGCCTGTGACCCTATTTGGGATGTCTTCTGATTAGTGTGGGGATTTCGGCATCTGTATTTTGACTGCTGGGAACCCGACCGCCAGGACACTGACCGGATCCCATTCAAAGAGCAGAGAAAAGCCTTGTTTTACGGTAAATAGGGCTTTTCTCTGCTTAGTGCTATTCACGAAGGGGGTTACCGTGGAGATGTTCCTGACTTCACCAATGGCGCCCCTGCTTCATGCCTGAATTGCTTCCCCACACAGTAGTATAGGGGGAGCAATTCATAAAGGAACGGTGCTGTTTTGAGATTCACCATCTGACGGCGTTAACAGCTTCCTGAAGGGAGAAGAGCAGGGAAGACAGCTCCTCTCCTCCAACATATGCTGGGTCATCTCAGTCTAATTGCCCTTACCAGCCCCCCCCCTTCCCCACCGCCAGCTCACTCTGCTCACCATCCCCAGCGTTGCCCTGCATATACATTAGAGGTGACCTGGCATATCCATATGCTGGGTCACTTCTGCCTGCCCGATGCCCCTCCCCACGGTTGGCTCACTCTGTCTCCACTCCAACTCTATTCTGAAGTTGCCCAGCATATGCTGTGTCACTTCAGTCCATAGTTGCTGACTTCTGTGCTGCGCTCTCCGGAAGAGAGCAGCCAGGTCGGCTCAGCTGGGGGCTGGTGAGTGGGTGAGGCAAAGGGGGCAGGGTGGAGGCATCACTAAATAATTGAGGCGGTATGGGGGGCTTGGTGGCCGCGATCGTGTAATTGTAGCCATTCTACAATGCCGCGATTACCAGCATTATACAGCAGGGGGCGTGGCTACAATGACGCGATTCTGCGATAATTACATCATCGACCGTCTGGACTTTACTATCTAAGTGGGCAGATGGGCCTCCAAAATGAGGAGACTTGCCTGCTCTTCCGGGAGCCTCCTGGCCATTCTAGGAGAGTAGGTAAGTATGTTTCAGACTGCTTGCTCCTTGTTGCCCGTGGCTTGCTCTGCCCCCCCCCCCCCCCCCTCCCCTCCCATCCAAAGCTCAGAGCTGCTTGCTTTCTTCAAAGGGCTGCAGCTTGAGGACGGCATCTCAGGAGCCCTGGATTCGGCATCGCTTCACCAGGAAGGTAAGTATATATGAATTGCTACTTGTCAATGCTATATATCGCATCGAACTGATGCAATATATAGTGAAAAGTATTATTCTCCCCATAAATAGGTTCACAACACAGTTATGTAATAATCCTATATAATAAAAGGCTAACGCTGTTCCTCACCTTTTTGGGGGAAATTCAAGTGTTTTTTGCACCGGCGAAAACTAGATGACACCTGATGGAGCAATTAAAGTGTTGCGCCATTTGGGAGTGCACAGCTGCTGGTGCTGACATTACTGTTATGTTGTTCCGTCATGTTGATGGGCTGGTAACTAGTATAAATATAAATATCAATAATGAGTACTCAAGATACTGGAATTTGGAGAAAATACTTAGCAAACTACCTTTGTGGTAAGAAGTAGACTTGTAAACCCCTCTCAATGAAATGTTATTATATCAAACTTGAAATTAAAAGGAAAAGGCATGGTTAATAATTAACCAGATACTTATCAGAGTAGCCGGGCGTGCGATGTGTCCTGGTCTTGTGCATGGGACCTGGATCTCCAAACTAGGAAGCTCATTTGTCAAGGTTTAGCTTAATCACAGCTCTAGGGTCTCCTAGTGACCCTAGTGCCGACAAAGTCACTGCATTGACAGCTAGAGAGGAGGGGGTTCGGATGGAGGCCCACTCCTCCGTTAATATGCCCTGGGATACAGGTTCCATTCCTTATTTACGTTAATGTCATCATGAATGGCAGTAATATAATAGAAGATGACTTCTTTGAAATACGAGCCAATGCACACATTCAAATGAGGTTTGGCTGGAACAAAATGGACCGAGAACAATACTGGTGTCCTCCGTACCATTTCCACTCACTGACTACAGCATTGTAGATACTGATACAATTTGTCACCACCTACCTATGTGAGATTGGATTTTCATCACTTCTGCATATAAATAGAAAAGCTAGAAACCTTGTATGTGTGAGTGATGACATGCACGTGGCTGCGTCTAAGAAAGATTATTATTAACTAGCAACCGCAAAATAGTCACAGATTATTGAGTAAATGTTTAAATGTAAGTTGTGAAGAATTTAAAGTGAATTTCTCATACGTCCTAGTGGATGCTGGGGTCCACTTCAGTACCATGGGGTATAGACGGTACCGCAGGAGCCATGGGCACTTTAAGACTTTTCAAGGGTGTGAACTGGCTCCTCCCTCTATGCCCCTCCTCCAGACCTCAGTTTTAGAAATGTGCCCAGGCAGACTGGATGCACTCCAGAGGAGCTCTACTGAGTTTCTCTGAAAAGACTTATGTTAGGTTTTTTTATTTTCAGGGAGAACTGCTGGCAACAGTCTCCCTGCTTCGTGGGACTGAGGGGGCAGAAGTAGGAACCAACTTCCTAAAAAGTTTCATGGCTTTGCTTCTGGTTGACAGGACACCATTAGCTCCTGAAGGTAACTGAACGCTAGCCGTGCCTAGATGCTCACTCCCACAGCACGCTGTCACTGCAGGGTGCAGGCGCGCGGGGGGGGGGGGCACAGTGAATTTAGTGCTATATAATTGTGTGATTAACATTATAAAAGTGCTGCATGTCAGTGGGCATTTTGTGTTCACAGACATTGTGTTACTGGCGCTGGGTTGTGAACTGGCAAATCCTATCTGTGTCCCTCTGACAGATTTTACTGTGGGTCTGTCCCCTATAAGTCCCGGAGTGTCTGTGGTGTGGTTGTACACGTGTGTGACATGTCTGTAGCAGGGAACTCTTCCTCTGCGGGAGACATGTTAGGGACACAGAGGTGTAATATGACACCAAGAGCCTGACTGGGTGAAAGGTTACATGATAGTGTGAATCATATCAGTAAGAGGTTGGACTGAATCTCATACAGAAAACTGAAAATAATCTGTTGAAGATGTGATTTTTAATAGTTCTGCCTTTCATCCACAAGGGACCCCTCTGTGTCACATACAAATTTGCACAAGTAGTACAAACTGATACCGACACGAACTCTGATTCCTGTGTCGACACTAGTGATTCCAGGAGAATAGGTCCCAAGTTATCAAAAAGCATTCAATACATGTTTTAGCTATAAAGGAGGTGTTAGAAGTTAAGAAGCCCCCTCTTTTACCACAAGGAGAGTGTTTACTTTAGTAAAGAAGTAATGTACCGCATTCAATATCACTAACGGCACCAGACAGGGATGCCCGCTTTCCCCATTGCTATTTGCCCTGGTAATGGAACCGCTGGCAGCACGGATCCGAGCTAATATAGATATAGCTGGAGTGCGGGTGGGCCCTACTGAACATAAAATTGCGTTATACACAGATGATGTCCTAATATCTCTGGGATCCCCATCTGTCGTTACAGCCACTCCTTTCTGAGATAGACCTCTACTCTAAACATTCAGGTTATAAACTTAATACGAGTAAAACTGAAGTATTGAACTTTTATATCCCCGGCCCGATTAAGCTCTCTTTGGAAAACTCCTTTCCATTTCAATGGCACAAGCGAAAGATTAAATACCTAGGTATTTTTCTAACGCATAGCCATCATCAACTTTACCAAGCTAATTTCCCTAGGCTTTTAGATCGGATCGAATCAAATCGGACTTGTCTTCTTGGTCTAGCCTCTTTATCTCCTGGATAGGTAGGGTAAACTCAGTGAAGATGAACGTGCTCCCTCGGATACTTTACCTGTTCCAGACCCTCCCGATATTTATCCCTCCATCTGTTTTTAAATTCTTACAATTCCATACGTCACAATTCATATGGGCGAATAAGCGTCCCCGTGTCCGATTGAAACTTTTACAGCGCCCCACAGTTAGTGGCGGCCTAGGCATCCCAGATTTTAGAAGATATTATTTAGCCACACAGCTCTCACACTGTGTACAATGGTGCAACCCCGAATCTAGAAGGGTCTGGTTATCTATAGAAGCCGCTGAAGTGGGTCTCTCTACTCTCTCTTCTCTTCTTTGGCTTTCAAAATCCTGCCGCCCTAGGACTATAGCATCCCATCCTATAGTCTCCCGCTCACTAACGATTTGGGACTTTGCCAATAGGAAATATGGCTTGGCCCCAGCCCCAACCCCTATCACCCCAATATTACACAACCCTGCATTCCCTCCTGGTACAAATAAATCACTGTTTGCTCCTTGGCAAGATAGAGGTATCTTATATCTGAATGATATTACCAGGGAAACTAGTTTTCCACAGTTTTCTCAGATTCAAGAAACTATTGATATTCCCTCTAGATATTTTTATCAATTTTTAAAACTCAGACATTTTCACTCCTCAATGGGCCGCGTCCTCTCTAGTAGACCCCTGACCACGTTTGAGACTATATGTTTCAGACGCCACTCGACCAAAGGCCTAATTTCCCTCTTATATATTACTCTCACTGGGGACACTCCCTCTCAGCGAGATCCTCATGAGAGAGCATGGGAAACGGACCTAGGCTCGGCCTTGGATGATGAGGAGTGGCCTGAGGCCTGGGGTAACGCGGCGTCTAGTTACATCCGCGTTAGAATCAAAGAGAATGTCTATAAATTATTATATAGATGGTATTATGTACCATCTCGCTTGAGCAAAATGTAACCGGATACGTCGGATAGATGCTGGAGAGGATGTGGCGCAGAGGGCTCTTTCCTACACATATGGTGGTCATGTCCAAAATAGTGCATATGTGGAAGGAAGTAATTAACTTTATATCTAGCTTGTTGCAGATTTCTATTCCTTCTGACCCTAAATACATTCTCCTCCCCTTAAACCTACCAACACTAACAAAATGTCAAAATAAATTGTTACGTCATATAGTATCAGCAACAACATGTCAACTAGCTGCAGATTGGAAAAACCCTATCCCGCCTTCCATGCAATCTATAATTGCCCGTATTTGGTACGTTTACTGCATGGACTACATGACTAGCATCATAAACTGTTCCTCTAAGTCATTCGAGAAAATTTGGAGTCCATGGCTGGCTACCCAGCATGCCCCTTCACCCTTTAATTTGTGATACCCCTTCACCCTTTAATTTGTGATACCCCGCACCATATTTGATGAGACCCTCCCGGGGATTCTATTCTATTCTACTCTATTTTGTCCATTTCTCTTCTTTTTTCTCTTCTTCCCTGTCTTTTTTCTTTCCAACCTTCTTCTACTCTTACTCTTTAATGTTAGTCGGTTGGCTGCGCTACTGACTGGCCTTTTCTCTATTTTATACCACCCGCTTTCTGGGTCAAAAATGGGTCACTGTTTTTTTTTCTTCAATCATCTGTATAATCACCAAAGGTTATGTTATACTTGCAATGTAATTTGTTGAAACCACTATCTGTTGGTATCTGTTTGTATTTGTGATCCCATGAATAAAATTATTAAAAAAAAAAAAAGAAGTAATGTAATTTTCCCTCCAGCTCAAGAGTTGAACAGTCTCTTGGAGGGAGTCTGATTTAACCTGAAAAGAAATTTCAGATTCCCAAAAGGAATTCAGGCAGCTTACCTTTTTCCAAAAGGTGGGAGTCACCCCGCATTTTAGACAGGGCCCTGTCATAAAAGAGAAAAGGTGTTTCTCCCTGCGCCTGGAATGGCTTCACTTAAGGAGCCGACAGGCGCAAGTGAGTGAGGTGATCTATTGATGTGGCCAATGGGACACTACTCAGGCCTACCATTGTCTGTGCGTGGGTGAGTAGTGCTATTGAGAAGTGGTCAGAAAACTTGTCATTAGACATTGACACAATAGATGGAGACGAGATACTCCTAACGTTAGGTCATATCAAATATGCTGCTGCGTACGTACTAGAAACCATTAAATATATTGATCTCTTGGGATCAAGAACCGCTACCATGGCAGTATTGGCTCGGAGGGCGTTGTGGATTCGCCAGTGGAATGCTGATGCAGATTCCAAAAGAAATATGGAGGCTCTCCCGTATAAAGGTGAGGCCTTGTTTGGTGATGGGCTGGATGCGTTAGCCTCGGCGGCTACCGCAGGTAAGTCGACATTCTTGCCTTATGCTCCTACACAGGCGAAAAAGACACATCACTCTCACATGCAGTACTTTCGGCCCAACAAATAAAAAAAAGGCCAAAGGTTCCCCCTTTTTTTGCAGGTAGAGGAAGGGGAAAAGGAAAGAAATCTGCAGCGTCTCCCGGATCGCAGGAGCAGAAGTCCACTCCTGCTTCTGTCAAATCTGCAGCATGACGCTGGGACTCCCTTGCGGGAGTCCGCTCGGGTGGGAGCACGTCTGAAATTTTTCAGTTAAATCTAGCTTCAATCTGGCCTGGACCCATGGGTCTTACAAATAGTGTCCCATGGGTACAAACTAGAGTTTCAAGACGTCCCCCGATGCTGATTTTTCAAATCGACCTTGCCAGCTTCTCTTCCAGAAAGAGAGGCAGTAACAATGGCAATTCAAAAATTGTCAGGATCAAGTCATTGTCCTGGTTCCCGTGTCACAGCAAGGAGAAGTTTTTTATTCAAGCCTCTTCGTAGTTCCGAAGCCGGACTGCTCAGTCAGACTGATTTTAAACCTGAAAAATCTGAATCTCTACCTGAAAAGGTTCAAGTTCATGATGGAATCCCTGAGGGTAGTGATTTCAAGTCTGGAGGAGGGGGACTTCATGGTTTCAGCAGACATAAAGGATGCTTACTTGCATGTTCCCATGTACAGAGCCGTAACTAAGGGGGGGCTAGGGGGGCATGTGACCTGGGTGCTGGATTGGAGGGGGCGCCGCAATGCTTACACCCCCTCCGAGTCCCGATGCGCACAGGTCCCTTCGTCGGAGCAGCACAAGGCTGCCGTATGATGAAACTGAAAATAAACTACAGCTCCCAGAAGCCCTTGCTGCGGGAGCTGTAGTTTACTTTCAGTTTCTTCTATGTGGACAGTCATGTGCTACCTGTTGTGCCCTAAGAGGGGGCACTGGGAACAAGTTATCCCAGCCACCCCTGCTGCCTTTGATCACCGCAGCAGTGCACTATTGCACTGCTGAGCTGGAAAAATGAATGACTGCAGCTGGAGGTCCGAAAAAGGGGCGGAGCTACACGGCACTATACTCACAGTGACAGGCCAGCCAGCACCATCGAAGAGAGGAGGGGAGAAGAGCAGCAGCACAGCACAGCCTAAATAGTGAGTGTGACACAGTGAAGGGGCACTGTATGTGTGCAACTACTATATGTGTGTGTATGAATGTGTTGTGCATGTGTGTGACTATGTGAATAGGTGTGTCACTACATATCTGTATGCGTGCTTGTGTGTCACTGTATGTATGTATGTATGTATGTGTGACTATGTATGTATACAGGTGTGTGACTATGTATGTGAGTGACTGTATGCGTGCGTGTATGTGTTTAGATGTGTGACAGTATGTATGTGTGTGATTTTACATATGTATCAATGTATGGGGTATTTTTTCCTTTTTAACTTCATCTGTAGCCCAAATGTCTAACTAAGGTGGTCATTCCGAGATGATCGCACGTAGCAACTTTTTTCTGCTCGTGCGATCAACTAGACGCCACTTATGGGGGAGTGTATTTTAGCATAGCAAGGCTGCGATCGCTTGTGCAGCCCTGCTATGCTAAAAAAGTTTTATGTAAAACAAGACCAGCCCTGCAGTTACTTACCCTGTGTGATGGATCCAGCGATGAAGGTCCCGGAATTGACATCAGACATCCACCCTCCAAACGCCTGGACACACCTGCGTTTGGATCTCCACGTCCGGAAAACGGAGAGTTGACACCCCGGAACGCCTTCCTCCTGGCAATCTTCTTGCAGTTGCCGCTGTGACCACTTTCTTCGTATGTGGCGTCGCTGCCCGGAGACTGTCGTCGCCGGGCAATGAGGCACCTGCACAATGCGGCCGCCGCACACGCGCAGTTCCGACCCGTTCTCACCGCTGCAATGAACCGCAGCGTGCGAACGTGTCGGAATGACCCCTGAGTCCAGCTAAATGTCTCGAAAAGAAGCTATATAGCAGCTACCAGCCCTTTGCTCTCATGGAGTATATATGGGTTGGGGTTACGTGGCCGGTGCACGGTCAGCATACCGACGCCAGGATTCCGTCCGCCAGAGGGTGAGTGTAAAAAAGCCCCTTGTGGGCTTCGCTGCGCTGGCCACAGGTTCTATTCCTGCTCTATGGGTGTCGTGGACACCCATGAGTGGAAATAGCCCGTTAGCTGGTACTGGCTGATGGCATTGTCAGTCTTCGCACAGAGTTACACGTGGTGGTGGGTTGGTTGTCTGTGCGTGTGTGTGTGTGTAGGGGGGGCGCCGGATTACTGTTTTGCCCCGGGTGACAAAAATCCTAGTTTCGGCCCTGCCATGTTTCCTCCTCACCAAGCTTATCTGAGGTTCGCAGTACAGGATTGCCATTACCAGTTCCAGACGTTGCCGTTCGGACTCTCCACTGCACCGAGGGTATTCACCAAGGTGATGGCGGAGATGATGGTCCTCCTTCATCAAAAAGGAGTCAATATAATTCCTTATCTGGACGATCTCCTGATAAAAGCGAGATCCAGGGAACAGTTGGTGCAGAACATCGCACTCTCCCTGTCAATACTCCAACAACAAGGTTGGATCATAAATTTTCCAAAGTCGCAGTTGGAACCGACGACAAGATTGTCCTTTTTAGGGATGATTCTGGACACAGAAGTACGGAGAGTATTTCTTCCAGTGGAAAAGGCTCTGGAAATCCGGAAAATGGTCAAACAAATATTGAAACCAACAAGCGTGTCGATCCATCAATGCATTCGGTTGTTGGGGAAAATGGTAGCGGCCTACGAGGCCATACAGTTTGGCCGATTTTATGCCAGAGTATTCCAGTGGGACCTGTTGGACAAGTGGTCCGGATCCCACCTATACATGCACCGGAATAATCCTGTCCCCCAAAGCCAGGATTTTGCTCCTGTGGTGGCTACACAGTTCTCACCTACTAGAGGGACGCAGGTTTGGGATTCACGACTGGGTCCTAATAACCACGGATGCAAGTCTCCGAGGCTGGGGAGCTGTCACACAGGGTAAAGCTTCCAAGGAAAATGGTCAAGTCAGGAAGCCTGCCTTCACATAAACGTTCTGGAATTGAGAGCCATTTACAATGGCTTTCTACAAGCGGTACATCTTCTTCAAGATCATCCCGTGCAGATCCAGTCGGACAATGTAACAGCAGTCGCGTACATAAACAGGCAAGGCGGAACGAAAAGCAGAGTGGCAATGGCAGAGGTGACAAGGATTCTCCTCTGGGCAGAAAGACATGTAAGAGCTCTGTCAGCAATTTTCATTCCGGGAGTGGACAACTTTGAAGCAGACTTCCTCAACAGACACGATCTCCATCCAGGAGAGTGGGGCATCCACCAAGAAGTCTTTGCAGAGGTGACAAGTCTTTGGGGAGTTCCTCAAGTAGACATGATGGCATCTCGTCTAAACAAGAATCTTCAGAGATATTGTTCCAGGTCGGGAGACCCTCAAGAAATAGCAGTGGATGCACTGGTGACCCAGTGGGTGTTTCGGTCGGTATATGTTTTCCCTCCACTTCCACTGATTCCAAAAGTTCTCAAAATAATAAGAAGAACAAAAGTTCGAGCAATCTTCATTGCCCCAGACTGGCCAAGGAGGGCTTGGTATCCAGATCTTCAGGAGTTGCTCATAGAAGATCCTCGGCCTCTTCTTCCTTGAGAGGACCTACTACAGCAGGGGCCGTGTGTGTATCAAGACTTACCGCGGCTACGTTTGACGGCATGGCTGTTGAGCGCCGGATCCTAGCCTGAAAGGGTATTCCCAAGGAAGTCATCCCCACTCTTATTCAGGCCAGGAAAGGAGTAACGTCTAAACATTACCACCATATTTGGAGAAAATATGTGTCTTGGTGTGAATCCAAGAAGGCTCCTACGGAAGAGTTTGAGTTGGGACATTTTCTCCATTTTTTGCAGGCTGGTGTGGATGCGGGCCTTAGATTGGGGTCAATCAAGGTCCAGATTTCGGCCTTATCAGTTTTCTTTCAAAAACAATTGGCCTCCTTTCCAGAAGTTCAGACGTTCGTGAAAGGGGTTCTGCACATCCAGCCTCCATTTGTGCCTCCAGTGGCACCATGGGACCTTAATGTGGTGTTGCAGATCCTTCAATCAGATTGGTTTGAACCTCTGCAGGAGATAGAATTGAAGTTTCTCACTTGGAAAGTGGTGATGCTTTTGGCCTTGGCATCCGCAAGGCGAGTGTCTGAGTTGTGGGGCCTTGTCTCACAAGAGCCCTTACCTGATCTTCCATGAAGATAGGGCAGAGTTAAGAACTCGTCAACAATTTCTTCCAAAGGTGGTTTCGTCCTTCCACATAAACCAACCTATTGTGGTGCCAGTAGCTTTCATTGAGTCACAGTCTCTAGATGTGGTTAGAGCTTTGAAGATTTATGTCGCAAGAACAGCTCGGTTACGGAAAACAGAGGCTCTGTTTGTCCTGTATGCTCCCAGCAAGATTGGGTGTCCTTCTTCTAATCAGACTATTGCGCGCTAGATCAGAGGGACAATTCAGCACGCTCATTCTATGGCAGGCTTGCCGGTACCGAAGTCAGTGAAGGCCCATTCTACTAGGAAAGTGGGCTCATCCTGGGCGGCTGCCCGGGGCGTCTTGGCTTTACAACTTCGAGCAGCTACTTGGTCAGGGTCAAACACATTTGCTAAAATTTTATAAGTTTGACACTTTGGCCGATGAGGACCTCAAGTTTGGTCAATCGGTGCTGCAGGGTTATCCGCACTCTCCCGCCCGTACTGGAGCTTTGGTATAACCCCATGGTACTGAAGTGGACCCCAGCATCCTCTAGGACGTATGAGAAAATAGGATTTTAATACCTACCGGTAAATCCTTTTCTCCTAGTCCGTAGAGGATGCTGGTCACCCGGCCCAGTGCGTACTTTACCTGCAGTTTGTTCATTATAGTTACACAAGTTGTGTTTCATTTGTTTTCAGCATGTTGCTATAAATGGTTCATGCCTATTGGCGTGTGTCATGTTGAATGCCATGTTGTGCGGCAAGGTTGAGGTGTGAGCTGGTATGAATCTCACCATTAGTATAAAAGTAAATCCTTTCCTCGAAATGTCCGTCTCCCTGGGCACAGTTCCTATAACTGAGGTCTGGAGGAGGGGCACAGAGGGAGGAGCCAGTTCACACCCTTGAAAAGTCTTAAAGTGCCCATGGCTCCTGCGGAACCGTCTATACCCCATGATACTGAAGTGGACCCTAGCATCCTCTACGGACTAGGAGAAAAGGATTTACCGGTAGGTATTAAAATCCTATTTTTAATAAACATGTTTAAAGATTTAAAATAACATTCCGTGTATTTAGTACAGGTCTGTTACTATTCTAGCTGGTACCTTTTTTGCAGCAGTAATTGATGTATATCCAAGGCTGGGGGGGAGGGGTTAAGATTATATGAGAGGTTTCTAGTTGTACATGAAAAGGGAAATATTTTGGGTTTCAGGTCAAAAGGGGTTATAATAGTGAAGGAATTAAGGGGCTGTTATGCACACCAGTGCCAGCAGGAATGTACTGGTGTCTGAACGGAGAGGGATGCAAAACAAATGAACTCACAGACAGACTGGGGAATATGACATTACATACACAGAAGGTGATAGGGTAACAAAATAAACACAAAGTGAACAGAGAAGCCCAAAGGCTAAGAAACTGGGTGTCTCCCTAGTATTAGGAATGCTCAGATGGAAAGAAGCGAGATGTAGTGATTTAATACGTAGAGAACCCAAAATGCTGTTGCTAAGGGCAACAGCAAAACCCTAAAGGGTTACCAACGGGTGTGGCAGTAAACTCCTTGGTCAGAGATGGAATAATAGACACAAGGAGAGTCTCCACAATCCTAGTCCTCACTTGCAGTGCACTGGTTCAGCTTACTGCCACTAAACTGACACCTGAACACCTTGCACAGTGAGAAAGGATTTTGGCAGGCAAGTCTGAGAATACAGCCGCAAACTTGCTAGGTTCACAGAGTAGCAAAAGAACCCCAGCAGGTTAAACGACTGACTCCAGTCTTACTGCTAGATCTGGATTGGCAGAGTGTAATACCAAATCCCAAGGCCTATTTGCAGTAAGCAACAAACAAATACAAAGTTTACACAGTACTAGCTAGCTTTCAGGAACTGACTAACCAACAAAGATTCAGCAGCATCTGCCTAACCTGAGAAGAGGGTTTATATAGCAGGTGCTGTCCACGCCCCACTCAGACCTCACAGACTGTGAGCACAAAAACCAGCACCGGATCCCCTGCCGTGCACAGAGCCTGTAACCACTGCACAGCAAAAGACCCGAACCGGAGTATCAGCTACGCTCAGGTTACTCCGCTAGCACTTGTCTCCCGGTTGCCATGACGACGTGGCAGCACAGAGCAGGAGACCCTAACAGTACCCCCCCTCTGACGAGGGGTCAAAGAACCCCTACCACCGGGTGTATCGGGGAACTGCGAGAAGAAAGAGCGTAACAGTCTGGGGGCATGAAGATCACAACTGCGCACCCACGACCGCTCCTCCGGGCCATACCCCTTCCAGTGCACCAAAAATGACAGCCGACCCCGAACCATCTTGGAGTCAAGAATCCTTTCAACAACAAACTCCCTCTGGCCACGTATCAGAAGAGGGGAAGGTCTTCCACTGGGAGAAGGATTACTAATCGCCCGTTTTAAAAGGGAACAATGAAATGTTTTATTGATACCCAAAGAACGGGGTAGATCTAACTGAAATGCCACCGGATTGATAACCCTAGTGATCTTATAAGGACCGATGAACCGGGGGCCTAACTTATGAGATGGCTGTCTCAACTTCAAATTCTTGGTAGACAACCAGACGAAGTCTCCTAATTTGAAGCTGCAGGGTCTTTTCCGCTTATCAAAAACCCTTTTGGTCACTAATGACACAGACACAAGGGCTTTCTTCACTTTCCTCCAAATACCTCTAAGGACCGAAACCACAGAGGAACCACCAGGCGTGGAGTCCAGGGGGTCAAAAGAATTGGCCTTAGGATGATGCCCATACACACAAAGGAAGGGAGAGATCCCTGTAGCAGAGTGAGCCGCGTTGTAATAGGCAAACTCCGCCATGGACAGATGAGTAACCCAGTCAGTCTGACACTTGGAGACATAACACCTGAGGAACTGCTCCAAGGACTGGTTCACCCTTTCAGTCTGCCCATTAGACTGCGGATGGTAGCCTGACGACAAGCTGACAGAAATCTGGAGATCGGAACAAAATGCCCTCCAGAATTTGGCCACAAACTGGGATCCGCGGTCAGAAACCACATCAAGTGGCAACCCGTGGAGGCGCACATCATGCAGCATAAATAATTCAGACAGGCGTCTGGCCGATGGCAGCCCAACCAATGGAACGAAGTGCGCCATCTTCGAAAACCTGTCAATGACAACCCAGATGGCTGTCATCCCCGAGGATTTGGGCAAGTCCACCACAAAATCCATTGAAATGTGGGTCCATGGCTTAGATGGAATAGAGAGTGGATGTAATGGGCCAATAGGAACCCCTCTAGGAGTCTTATTTCGGGCACAGATGTCACATGCCCGAACCCACTGATCCACATCCCTAGCCACCGAGGGCCACCACACCGCCCTAGATAGCAACTCCCGAGTTCTGGCAATACCCGGGTGACCTGCCGACTTCTTGGCATGGAATTCCAGGAACACTCGCTGTCTTAACCTAGGAGGCACAAACAAAATACCTACCGGAAGGTCTGGAGGAGCCTGCTCCTGTGCTCTAAGGACTAATGACAAGAGGTCCTGGGTAATGCCCACTTTAATACATGATGGGGACACAATGGGCAATGGCTCCTCGGTGGTCTCCTGGATTGGAGCAAAACTCAGCGAGAGCGCATCAGCCTTGATGTTTTTTGACCCAGGGCGATATGTTATCAAAAAATTAAAGCGAGCAAAAAACAAAGCCCATCGTGCCTGCCTGGCATTGAGGCGCTTCGCTGACTCTAAATATGCCAAATTCTTATGGTCGGTGAGAATTGAGACCACAAACTTAGCCCCCTCAAGCCAGTGTCTCCACTCCTCGAGTGCATCCTTAATAGCCAACAATTCCCGGTTACCCACGTCATAATTCATCTCGGCAGGCGAAAATTTACGGGAAAAGTAAGCACAGGGATGAAGGCGATTATCAGACACCCCCATCTGAGAGAGCACTGCCCCAATACCCATCTCAGAGGCATCCACCTCCACCACAAAAGGACGCTCTGGATCTGGGTGTCGCAGCACCTTGGCCGAGACAAATGCCCTTTTGAGACGGGCAAAAGCCGCTTTGGCCTCACAAGACCAGTGAGCAACATCTGCCCCTTTCTTAGTGAGTGCCACCAAGGGCGCCACTATAGACGAAAATCCAGCGATAAATCGTCTATAAAAATTCGCAAAGGCCAGAAAACGCTGAAGCGCCTTCAAACTAGTGGGCTGCACCCAATCCAGGACTGCCTGTACCTTGGAACCCTCCATTTGGAAACCTTCTTGGGAGATAATATATCCTAGAAATGCGATTTGCTGAACTTCAAATTCGCACTTCTCCAGATTCGCCCCAAGCCGGTGGTCTCTGAGTTTCTGGAGGACTAAGCGTACATGCTTCCGATGTTCCTCCAGGGAATGGGAGAAGATTAGGATGTCATCTAAGTATACAACTAAGAATCTATCCAAATATTCCCTGAGCACATCGTTCATGAAGTCCTGGAAGACTGCCGGGGCATTACAGAGCCCAAAAGGCATCACCAAATATTCATAATGCCCTGAGTGGGTATTAAAGGCAGTCTTCCATTCATCCCCCTCTCTTATTCGGATTAGATTGTACGCACCGCGTAGGTCAATCTTAGAAAAAAATGGTGGCAGTACGAAGCTGGTCAAACAAGACCGAAATGAGAGGCAGTGGGTATGAGTTTTTAATCGTGATACGGTTCAATTCCCTGAAGTCGATGCAGGGTCGCAACGAACCGTCCTTTTTACCCACGAAGAAGAACCCCGACCCAACTGGAGACTGTGAAGGTCTGATAAATCCCTTAGCCAAGTTCTCCTGAATGTACTGTGCCATAGCCTGAGTCTCAGGACGTGACAGGGAGTACAACCTGCTCTTGGGAAGCTTAGCATTCGGCAACAAATCAATGGCACAGTCATAGGGGCGATGGGGAGGTAGTACCTCTGCAACTCTTTTGGAGAACACGTCCGCAAAATCTGCATAACATCCTGGCAATCCTGGCAAACTTAGCTGCGAAAGCCTGACTGGAAGGCTCAAGCAACTCCTGAAACAATCAGTACCCCAACTAAGAATCTCCCCAGAGACCCAGTCAAATTGAGGATTGTGGGCCCTTAACCAGGGTAACCCCAACACCAATGGGGCAAAAGTACAGACAGTCACATAAAAGGACAATTTTTCAGAGTGTGTGGCTCCAATAAACAAAGAAATCTGGCTAGTGCAAGAGGTAATTTTACCCTGGGATAATGGTTCCCCGTTTAACCCACAAATCTCAATTTCCGATGCCAAGGGTAATAAGGGAACAGAGTGTTTCAGGGCGAATTGGCGGTCCATAAAAACCCCGTCGGCCCCACTGTCCACAAAGGCCTCAGTCTTGACAGTTTGACCGAGGATCTTCAAGGTCACCGGAATGATAAAAGTCTTCTTGGGAAATTCTGACTTCTGGCCTGACAGGATATTTCCCATCACCCTCAGGCCCTGAAGTTTTCCGGCTTTTCTGGGCATGATACTACCACATGACCTTTATTCCCACAGTACAAACATAACCCCTGCTGTCTCCTCCGCGTCTTCTCACGCGAGGAGAGGCAGGTAGCCCCAATCTGCATAGGCTCCTCGGAAAATTCCTCAGAGTCTGAGGTTCCCTTGGGAAAGAAGGAAACCTTGGTCTCCCTTTCAAGCCTGCGCTCTCTCAGCCATCTATCCACCCGAATGGATAACTGCATGAGCTGATCCAAGCTATTAGGCAAGGGATATTGTACCAGTTGGTCTTTTAACTGGTTAGAAAGACCTCTTCAGTACTGGTGTCTCAGGGCTGGGTCATTCCACTGGGTATCATGGGCCAACCTCCGAAACTCCGTACAATAAACCTCAACTGGCCTTCGCCCTTGCTTAAGGATCAAAATCTGAGCCTCGGCTGAGGCCGTCTTGTCAGGGTCATCATACAACATGCCCAGTGCCGAAAAAAAGCATCAACACTTTTAAGCGATGGACAGTCAGACTGCAACCCATATGCCCAGACCTGTGGGTCTCCTTGTAGCAAGGAAATCACTATGCCCACCCGCTGAATCTCCGACCCAGAAGACTGAGGCCTAAGCTGGAAATATGGGCCCTCATTCCGAGTCGTTCGCTCTGTATTTTTCATCGCATCGCAGTGAAATTCCGCATAGTGCGCATGCGCAATAGTCGCACTGCGACTGCGCCAAGTATCTTTGCTATGAAGATAGTATTTTTACTCACGGCTTTTTCCTCGCTCCGGCGATCGTAATGTGATTGACAGGAAATGGGTGTTACTGGGCGGAAACACGGCGTTTTATGGGCGTGTGGCTGAAAACGCTACCGTTTCCGGAAAAAACGCAGGAGTGGCCGGAGAAACGGGGGAGTGGTTGGGCGAACGCTGGGTGTGTTTGTGACGTCAAACCAGGAACGACAAGCACTGAACTGATCGCACAGGCAGAGTAAGTGTGGAGCTACTCTAAAACTGCTAAGTAGTTTGTGATCGCAATATTGCGAATACATCGGTCGCAATTTTACGAAGCTAAGATACACTCCCAGTAGGCGGCGGCTTAGCGTGTGTAACTCTGCTAAATTCGCCTTGCGACCGATCAACTCGGAATGAGGGCCATAGCTTGCAGCTCTCCTTGAAACAAAAGAACTGCGAGAGATCTCCAGAAAAACGATCCGGGAGATTTACTTTCGGCTCCTTAATCCCTGAAGGTACTGCTGCTGCGGGAGCTCCGCCAGCGGCCTGCGAGGTGTGCATTTTAATGGACAAATCATTAATTTGTCAAGTCAGGACCTGCACCTGATCGACCACCTGTTGCAAAGTATTTTGAGGGGTATGCTCCATATTCCCACAAAATTTCAACAGGAGTATTAGGCTGCTGAATATGTTATGCACACCAGTGCCAGCAGGAATGTACTGGTGTCTGAACGGAGAGGGATGCAAAACAAATGAACTCACAGACAGACTGGGGAATATGACATTACGTACACAGAAGGTGATAGGGTAACAAAATAAACACAAAGTGAACAGAGAAGCCCAAAGGCTAAGAAACTGGGTGTCTCCCTAGTATTAGGAATGCTCAGATGGAAAGAAGCGAGATGTAGTGATTTAATACGTAGAGAACCCAAAATGCTGTTGCTAAGGGCAACAGCAAAACCCTAAAGGGTTACCAACGGGTGTGGCAGTAAACTCCTTGGTCAGAGATGGAATAATAGACACAAGGAGAGTCTCCACAATCCTAGTCCTCACTTGCAGTGCACTGGTTCAGCTTACTGCCACTAAACTGACACCTGAACACCTTGCACAGTGAGAAAGGATTTTGGCAGGCAAGTCTGAGAATACAGCCGCAAACTTGCTAGGTTCACAGAGTAGCAAAAGAACCCCAGCAGGTTAAACGACTGACTCCAGTCTTACTGCTAGGTCTGGATTGGCAGAGTGTAATACCAAATCCCAAGGCCTATTTGCAGTAAGCAACAAACAAATACAAAGTTTACACAGTACTAGCTAGCTTTCAGGAACTGACTAACCAACAAAGATTCAGCAGCATCTGCCTAACCTGAGAAGAGGGTTTATATAGCAGGTGCTGTCCACGCCCCACTCAGACCTCACAGACTGTGAGCACAAAAACCAGCACCGGATCCCCTGCCGTGCACAGAGCCTGTAACCACTGCACAGCAAAAGACCCGAACCGGAGTATCAGCTACGCTCAGGTTACTCCGCTAGCACTTGTCTCCCGGTTGCCATGACGACGTGGCAGCACAGAGCAGGAGACCCTAACAGGGGCATGCAATTTGCTCTTGAATTAAAAATATTGGTGTTAATTACTTACAGTTGGAAGAGGTCTGCTTGTATAGCGAGAACTGGTGCTGGAACTGGAGGCAGATAAAACACAGCAAGTATGGATTGCTGACATTCACTAAAACCTGCAACGTGGACCACCAACTAAAAAAAATTGCCCACCCATACTGTATGGGATTAGATTTTCAGGGACGTTGTCCTTTGGTCTTATTTAGGTTTTCCATACTAAAGGTGTGTACACACGGTAAGATATTTTCTTCCGATTCTGACTATATAGTCAGAATCGGAAGAAAATATAGTGCAGATCGCAAGGTGACAGTCACCTTGCGATCCCGATCCGATGCCGATGCGCGGCCCCGCGCGGTCGGCATCGGAAGAAAAAATAGGCTGTGCAGGCAAGTCAATCCTGACTATCTCTATAGAAGAGATAGTCAGGATTGAAATCGCACATAGCCAGCATCGCAAGCACAGTTATTATGTGCTTGCGATACTGGCTAAGTGCCGACCCGGCCCCCTGTCGCACGGTGAGAATCGGATAAGTCTGAATCTCACCGTGTGTATGCACCCTAAGGGTGTGTACACACGGTGAGATAAATCTGTAAGATTTTGACTATATAGTCAAAATCTTATGAAAAGTTAGTGCATATCTCATGGTGCTAGGCAGCTTGCGATACAGATTCGATCCCGTGGGGTCGGCATCGTAAGGCTAGATAGACTGTGCAGGCAAGTCAATCTTGACTATCTAGTGTACTATCTAGTATAAAGTATAGTCAAAATTGGCACTTAGTCAAAATCGTACATAGACAAAATCTCAAGCACAGATAGTCAAAATCTGTCCTATCTGTGCTATCTGGGCTCTGGGGGAGTTCAAGGGAAATCGCATAGTCAAAATCGAACATAGCAGGGATCTCACCGTGTGTACACACCCTTAGGCTTGCCATACCATCCCTTTAATCTGGACACTCATGAATTACACAGGTTCTATGGCTAATTAAAACCAGGTGAAATGCAGGCTGAATTAAGCCAGCCAGCCACAATTACAGTGTGACTCTATACCTGTGCATTTTGTTGCAGCTCTACCTGATGTGCTGCATGCTGATTTATGTTCAATGAGATTCCATGCACTTGTTGACACCATTATATATTTACGCTTCCACTAGATCAGAAAAAAATGTCAATGGCAGCTTAGTGCAATGCGGCTGCAGCAGACTTGGAGCGTGATTAACGATAGTCATAGGAAAAAAGAAATTATTGACAGTTACACATGCCCTTCATTATCCAACTTAAAATACTGGCAGGGTTTCAACTAAAACAAATCCACTCCTTTTTTGGGCCAGGGCCATATATCTATGTAAAATGTATTGGTCTGTTTGTCTGTCCAGTTATGCATTCAGACACCCCCTGCACGATTGGGATGAAAACAAAGCGAGGTGGTCCAGTTGGATCCTGGCCAGGTTTTAGGGGGGTTAGGGTCCCAGTTGGACCTCAGGGCGGAATGCATCAGTCAGAACTTTGACCCAGGGAGCCTGTTTTGGGCCTTCCACTGGATGGATTTAAAAGAAAACGTCACAGAGTGGTAACATTGGATCCCGAAAGACATACTAGGGGGTTCGGGTCATTTGGACCTCATGGCGGAATGCGCCGACAGAACTATGACCCAGGGAGCCTGTTCTGGGGCCTTCACTGGGTGGATTTGGAAGAAAACATCAGAGTGGTAACATTGGATTCCAGAAGACATACTAAGGGGTTGGGGTTCCAGCTGGACCTCCCGTTGGTGTACGCTGGCCAGAACTCTGACACAGGGAACCTGTTCTGGGCCTTCCATTGGATGGTTTTGGATGAAAACTTGAGTGAACTGTAATAACTGACAGAAATAACCATAATTCAATGAATTTACATAACTGGCAGAAATGGAAGTGGGAAGACAAAAGCTTTGGAACAGCAACATTGATAACAGAAGGAAAACTTTAATCCCATCTCACAATGGGAAAGTTATTACAAAACTGAACAGAAATAAAAGCTGGGGATCAGGACACCCCAAAAACAAAAACAATACTGGGCAGCCACCTCTTGGGTGTGTTGGAAGAGCTGCTAATCATTTTTAATATGTTGACAGTTACATCCACTTAATTAACTAAAATCTGCAAAATGTTATTCTCACCAAACTTCCAGCAGTATATACTGCTGCACCTGTGTATAATGCACACATGCACCCTTGGGTTCATATATTGTGTGTAAATCTGGCTCTGGTACTAGACAGTGCCTCCTGAGCCATTTACCTCACTGCATGTCCCTGATTCAAACACACAGCACCAGCCATAATCTTTCCTAGGGCACTAGAGTGGTCAGGGCTGGTTTTGGTACCTACATCCCATTTAGCAAGAAACGTAAATAACTCTCCTGTTACAAAGTTTATAATATCCTTCCCCATAATACTGTATGAAATATTCTGTCCACATATTGTACGCATTTATATACTACCAAGAAAATCTGCCCCTTCATTGGGCAGATTAGCTCTGACTAATTTGGGTTTCTCTACAATATTCTGATATTTGTGGGAATTTGTCTATTTTTATTGGACAGAGGCGGATGAAGGGAACTGTTGTCATGCAGTCCCCCCATTTTTATTTCTCATACACAGTAAGAGACAGTTCCCACACTCCTCAGTAGTAGCATGCAGGAAGTCATATTAACCTCTTGTATACCACAGAAGGGATGCATGGATAAGAATTGGTTAATAGATGTAAGATCCTTTCAGTTTGCTTCATTAGTGTTCCCAGACAACTTGCTGGCACGGACTTGATTTCACTCTCTCTCTCTCCTCTGTTTCTCTCTGGATTTGTCCCTCCCCCCTACTCTGTTTCACCCCCCTTCCCTTTCAACCCTAATGATTCCCACATGGTTCTTGGTATCTCAGCCAAGCCTCCTAGCATTGTCTGAAAACTCCAAATTTAGAAGAAATATGAAAATTGTCAAACAGTCAGTCCTTAGTGGGTAAAACTGAAAACCTCCTAAACTGTCACAGGTCAAGGCAAGAAAAGGAGGGGGTGTCACATGACTACACCCCCAACCAATGGCATCCCACACCGACCTGACAGATGTGCCTTATAACAGCCTGGTCTCTCTTCCCTTCAGCTCATATAAGGTAATAGAAAAAAGGTCTTTTCCCCCAGCTGTTTAGAATCTAGTGCAGGAGAGCCCCTCATCTGCGGACCAGCGCACTTACATAGGCTCATTCTCCGCTTTTGCAATCCAGGGTGAGGAAAATGACAAATTGCAAGTAAGCCATGGAGAAGGTAAGTACTCATTTCTGCCCATTACACCTATCCAAGTATAACTTTCTAATTATTATTTAATTTTCCAACTGAGTCTTATACACATAACCAAGTGCATTCACCCTGAAATACACAGTACACTTGTCAAGCGGCCCAGAAGCCTTTTCTTAGGTTGCTCTACGAATAGTTAAATATGTGTTTGGCCATGGTGTAATCATGCTTAATTACAGGGAGAGACAGGTACAACTGCAGCCATATAAAACTACACAGATATATAAGATAGAAGTTGTAAAGCTTTAAGTTCAGAAAAATATCATTACAAGTTATTGCTGGCCACTGAATCTACGAATCGCTACAAAGCCATACATTATCCAGAAATTTGTCGCTAATATCATTTTTTAAATATCGATTTGAAAAGCTGAATTGTGTTAACTGCCAATTACGCTAGGTAAAATATATATATATATATCTGCTTGGATATAGATGGCTTTGGTGAAGATTTGTATTCTCTTTCATGTATCTATAGGCTGTGTACAGTAGGCATTTAAAAAAATATTTACAGTGAGTAAACTATACACACACACGGCTGGCACTCAGGTGAGGATGAAAGCAATTAGATAAAGCGGTTTGCTGAACAGTCAACGTTCAGGACCATTTATTCCTCCTTCCTCAGGACATGTGTAAAATAGATGCAAACCATGAAGCATACTGAAAAGTGCACGCTAATGACATCACAGATAGTTCGCTTGTTAATAAACTGTATTTATAGCATGATTGAGATATATCTGAAAGCATCACCAGTCATTCCTCATGGTGTTTTGTAACGCAAGGTGATTTTATTTTATAGGGCTACCTTTTACATCACAAATGCCCAATAATAATCATTATCTCACATGACTCTGTGATATAAGTCTTGCTTTCCTCTCTCTATTTTCTGTAACCACAGAATCATCCTCTTACACGCTTACCATGCTTTGTCTAGACACTTTCTGTTCCAAGCCCCAGAAATGCTGCATCCCCTCATCTGGCGCTGTCTGGAAGGCATCAAGTGTTATATCTGCAATTTTCAAAGTATGTTAAGAGTTCCAATATGCCTGTGCAACACAAAGTACAATATAAAGCCTGAGTGTTCTAAAAGGGCCACAACTGTTCTCAGTGTACCTGGTATAGGGAACTTTGCCTTAAGAAGCAGATGTTGTATGAATGTGAAAGATGCTTTAGCATCTATATAGATACGTAAGGGAGAGATGACTGCTTGGCTAGTAAACCTCACAGCAGTGTATTTGGTTATTTCAGTATTAATGTAGGAAGAAAGCCTCTGGGGGGAAAACAGTGTATATCCAAGTTTTATATACTGCACAGCCTCACAGGTTGTCACATTTCTCCTATTCAGCATTAGTTAAATGCTGTGCTATATACTGCATAGTAGCAAGGTCACCATGCTACCAAGCATTATCATGTTTCCTCTGCTGTAATTTATGGAGAATTGCACAATGACATTTATGACAGCACGCAGGATAAGACATAAAAATGAGTGGGACTTTCTCTCGGCTAGTGTGGCCCTGACAGGCCTGCCAAACCTCACAGCAACTTCCTGTCAGGAGTGGGACACGGTTTTGGCAGCAGAGGGCCAAGGCAGCTGCTCCAGATGTGACCACTTTAACCGCTGGAAAAACCCTGAGGCTCTCACCGGCATACTCTGACTGGCGAAGCTTAGACATGTTCTCTACACTTATATTCTTAAGGCTAAAAGTGTATGTGCTTCTCTCAGCTGAGCTTGCACTTGATACATTTTGAGTAAAGATTAAGAAAGTTGCATTCCTTAGACCAGTGATGGCTAACCTTGACACTCAAAAGAAAGTAGGCCTGCAAGAGAGCAGGACAAAAGAAGACTAAAAGTCTGCCTCGGGTCAGACTTTTAGTCTTCTTTTGTCCTGCTCTCTTGCAGGCCTACTTTCTTTTCAGTTCATTGAACTAATTTCCCGGGAGCACCACCAACCCAATGCCATAGGTATTACACTGATTGAGCCTTTATGTTGGTCTAGACACTATTGAGCAACTCTTAGTGAGTTGAAATTGTCTGTGGTCACTTTCCACAGGTCTAGTGCGGTTTCAAATTCTTTTGTTTAACCTTGACACTCAGCTGTTGTTGAACTACACATCCCAGCATGCCCTGCATCAGTTTTAGCATGGCCAAATAACAAAACTGTAGCAGGGCATGCTGGGATATGTAGTTCAACAACAGCTGAAGTGTCAATGTTAACCATCACTGCCTTAGACTATACCTGTGTGATCATATATACTATAGCAAGCAATCACTGCAACTATTCAATTGGCTGCTTAACTCATTATCACCATTTTTTGGCAAAAAAAACAAAACAAAACAAAAAACAACCATGTAAAATGTAAGTTATTAGACTTCCTACACATAAGGGGTCTATTTACTGAGCCTTGGATGGAGATAAAGTGGACGGAGCAAAAGTTCCAGCCAACCAGCTCCTAACAGTCATTTTTCAAACGCAGCCTGAGACAAAGCAGTTAGGTGCTGATTGGCTGGTACTTTATCTCCATTCATTTTATCTGCATCCAAGGCTTAGTAAATAGACCCTTAAGCTTTAAATGTTTGATATTTGATACTTTCCTATATGTAACAGGATTGTTCAGAAACAGCAAGTAACCAATCAGAGACGGAATGTCTGATAATAGAGAGCAATAGCATATAATACTAACATACATAACAAGCATAACAATATACACCATGTCCAATAGTCTATTTTAGGTTTCATTTTGGCCTAGGACCATTTGTTTACGATATGCTCTTTCATAGTGAAAAATCGTCAAGATTGAATGATTTTTGTGTGCTGTATTATTAATAAACAGATTTTTAGCCTGTATCTCTTTACATTCAGGAGTTCGTGCACACATAGGTTCTCTTTACTTAGCTTTGGAGAGAGATAAAGTGGATGGAGAAGAACTCTGGGACAGATGTACTAAGCCTTGAAAAGTGATACATTTCACAGTGATTGAGGGGTCTATTTACTAAGCCTTGGATGGAAATAAAATGGACGGAGATAAAGTACCAGCCACTCAACTCCAAACTGCCATTTCACAGTTTGGGTTTGAAAAATGACAGGAGCTGATTGGCTGGTACTTTATCTCCATCCAAGGATTAGTAAATAGACCCCAAAGTATCAGCCAACTACCTCCTAACATAATTATAACAAGGCAGTTAGGAGCTGATTGGCTGATATTTTATTCTGTCCACTTTATAGGGGGGATGTACTAAATGGAAAATGCGGTAAACCCCTGTAAACCGCATTTTCCTAATGTACTATCCTCCGGCTGCCAGGCAAGCACCGCAGCGGGGTTCGACAGCTTTTGCTGGTGATACCCCATAGAAGCCAATGGGCTTCTCTCCTCTGTGTGAGGGATCCGATCGGATCCCTACCAGCATGTCTCGCGCCCACCCCGTGCATGTGCAGACTGACTCCGGGGGCTGAATCCCGTAAGTCAGGCTGCCACTGCGCATCGCGGAGGACAGCTCTTATTGGAAGAGCTGTCCTCCGCAATGCTGATCGCATATGTAAGTACATATGCGATCAGCATCATGGCGTTGGGCGGCGATGTACATTAGTACATCCCGCCCTATTTCTTTCCAAGGCTCTCTCCACTTTATCTCTCTCCAATACTTTATCTCTCTCCAGGGCTCCATAAATGGGTAAATCTGTAGATTTAGTGTGATTTTTTCCTGTCTCTCCACATGTTGGGGCGCTACCACAAATCTTATTATACAGGGTACTTACTAGCATTGCTGAAATCTGCAAACATACATTTACCTGCAGAAAGTGGCAAATCAGCAATTTGCTTGTATATTTGAGGGAAATTAGGAAATTCAAAAGCAAGTGTCTTACCATGGGTACACATTAGGCAATATATATTGTTCTGACACTGTGACACAGATCGAACTATGGGGTCTATTCATGAAGTAGTGAAAAGAGTGGAGAAGTGAGACAGTGGAGAAGTTGCCCATAGCAACCAATCAGCTACTACGTATAATTTCATAGAATGCACTTGATAAATGTTATTTCATTGCTGATTGGTTGCCATGGGCAACTTCTCCACTGTCTCACCTCTCATTCTTTTCACTGCTTCATGAATAGACCCCTATATATCGTACACATTGCCAGGTGCGTACGGCCGATCATGTGCAGCCGCATCAGGCGTGTTGCACCCCCATTGGGACAACCCAGGGATGACGGCATGCATTTCAAATGTGGCGGTTAACGTTACATCGCACCGTCATCCACCACATCATGCAGTGTGTGTACAAAGGCGCAATGTATCATTGCATCGTGATGCTCTACCACTGGGTACACACGTCATCCTAGTGTATACCCGGCCTAAGTGTTATGGTTTTAGTGTACATTTACCTTTGACAGTGTTAGTAAATAATCCTTTGTGTTAATAAATGCATAGAATGATTTTGTAAAGACTTCTTTACATTATTGATGTTCTCTCAAATAAGGATGTCGTAAGCAGCCCTGCAACGTGTCTGGTCCAGCTACCTTCTAGTGAATCAATAGCCTGGCTGTAAGGTATAACCCCAGGTTATATATGAATGGTAATGCAGCTGCCCCTAGTACATATCCTGTACTGCATTCATTGGGAAGTGGACTCAAAATAGGCCTACTGACCTCTGTAAGGGCTGCACGGGTAGTACTCATGGTATGGACTGCAAATAGTGGATGAACCAAGAATGCATGTTCTAGTGTCCATGGGGGTAATTCAGACCTGATCTCTCGCTAGCTGTTTTTTGCAGCGCTGCGATCAGATAGTCGCAGCCTACAGGGGAGTGTATTTTATCTGTGCAAGTGTGCGATCGCATGTGCAGCCGAGCACTACAAAAAGATCTTGTGCAGTTTCTGAGTAGCCCAGGACTTACTAAGCCACTGCAATCACTTCAGTCTGTCCAGGACCAGAATTAACGTCAGACACCCGCCCTGCAAACGCTTGGGACACGCCTGTGTTTTTCCAACCACTCCCAGAAAACAGTCAGTTGACACCCACAAACGCCCTCTTTCTGTCAATCTTCTTGCGATCGGCTGTGCGAATGGATTCTTTGTAAAACCCATCGCACAGCAACGATCCGCTTTGTACCTGAGCGACGCGCCTGCGCATTGCGGTGCATATGCATGCACAGTTCTGACCTGATCGCAGCGCTGCAAAAAACGCTAGCAAGCGATCAGGTCTGAATTACCCCTCATGATCTGTCACGTACACCGGCCATAGACAAGGACAGGCAGAACTGGCTTCATATTGGTGTGCTGGGGCAGCTTATATCCACCTCAGTGTACTCTAACAGGTCACATTAAGTAAACAGCAATGTACTTGTGAAATTGTTACACGGTAAAGTTGTCTTAAGTGCAAGTATCACCAAAATCAGGGGTTAAATATGTAAGAATAATGGAGTTATAACAACACAGAATTCCCATTTACTGAATAATGTATACACTGTACTGAGCACTTACAGGTACATTTATTAAAGCTCCTAAAAATTTTAAGTGGTGATGTTGCCCAATGCAACTAATAATATTCTGTATATCATTTCTCTATTGCATCGTAGAAAATGATAGACAGAAACTAATTGGTTGCTATGGGCAACATCACCACTTTCTATTTTTAGAAGCTTTAGTAAATATACCCCTTACTGTGCTCTCTGCTTTGCCTCCTCTGATACAGACAATGGAAAATGGGCGGGCATTTAATCCTTGGCTGCGCATACACTCACTTGCGTACAAGCCCATGTGAGGCTTCCAGTTACCCCAGCAGGGCTTCTCACTGGACTTCTGCACAGCTGTGGAACAGCAGGCTGGGCTGTATTAGTTATGCCATGTGTGGGATACAAACATCATTCATTTCATTATTAGCGATCCTTTAAAGGAATAATAGCATAAAAACAATGAACTATGATTCTAAATTTAGGCTAATATCCAGTGATCAGTTACAACAACTCATTGTTTGCCACAAGTCTACATATATTTAATTGCAAACCCTACCAAGTATTGGAAGAATGCCAAATTGCTCCAAGATCTCTGTACATTGTTCTAGCAAATTGCATTGAGCAGTGTATCTGATGAACAGCAGAATAGGATTTGGTCTATTTAGCAATTACTGTATGTCACACAAATGCTTTCCCATGGCTGTCCAACTTTTGGAACCAAATACCCTCTTTGTTTCTTTGATGTTTCATACAGGTTACAGTACATTTATTTTCACTAAGTACTACAACTTTCAGTATAGCTTTTACATAGGAATGCATAATGGCTTTCTTTATGTGACTTGGTCTACTTACTAAGCTCTGGATGGAGATAAAGTACCAGCCAATCAGCTCCTAACTGCCATGTCACAGGCTGTGTTTGAAAAATGACAGTTAGGAGCTGATTGGCTGATACTTTATCTCTGTCCACTTTATTTCCATCCAAGACTTAGTAAATAGATCTTGGCTTCAATTACTTAACTATAAGGTAACACATGGAATTAAAACTAGAAACTAGTCAAAACATTAAAACGTAATTGGTCACTATTATTCACTTTATAACTATAAAGAATAAACCGCAGTCGCACTAACATGCCACACCTGTCTGTTTACTGTGTACTGTAATTGTAATAGCAAATACCTGCCAGCTACTAAAGAATACAATTCTTAACTTAGTAATTTCTGCAAGTTAGTATACCAATATATGTGCATATTTTAGACCTTTTATAGTGAGATTTAACTGCTATTATATTACTTTGTTTCTTCCGCTTTTCTGTATACACTGTGTAAACAGGAAATAAATACAGCAACAGCAAATAAACCACTGGAGTTTTTTCCCCCCAGCATACTATGCAGCTGCCAATGTTTGTTTTGTTTTTCTTAAATGAACTCAATCATCCGTCTCTGAATCCAGGTTAAGAGAAGTACAAAGAGGAATTCCCAGAACAGGTTAATAGCAAAGAAATAATTAATTAAGGAACTGCCAATAAGTATTGATTCCAACAAAGTGGGAGCAATTAGTCTCTCAGTATTAGGTGTGCATCAATATATGACTCTTTCCTTTATAAAGGGTAGTCGGGGAAGAATAATGTTCTGCAGATTTCTAGAGAGTAAATGTAGCAAATTGTCTGGAAAGGACTTAAAAGTTACAGAATAAAGGTGTTACTGTCATCTTGAAAGTTTCATTTTATAGGTCACTACATTCAGGTGTCCTTTCTTATGGTAAGATGAATGATACTGCTCTCACATCGCAAAGCCGAGTCCCACCCAGGAATTGGAAACGGGTCCTTCCCCGGTGGGATTCGGCATTGGACCCTGAGAGATGACATCATCTCCGCGCAGCCTCTCCCTATGCAGTGAAAGGGCATCAACTCGGGAAACCTGTTCACATTGCGCCTGACCCGGGAATAACCCTTCTTATAACCCAGGTAGAATTACAGGGTCAAGCAACCCGGGATTTCTGTAGTGACCCTTTCACACCGCACAGCGATCCGTGTCGACCTGGCAATATACGGGGTCGATACCAGATTATTTGTGCAGTATGAAAGGTGTATGAATGAGCCCAAAGTGATAAGTGAGCATATTGCATGCCACAAATCCCTGCCCTCCCTAATCTGTAGTTTCCATTGTCAGCACAAGTAGCGTACATGGTTGATGATCACCTGTTAGCCCCAGTGAGTTTCTGAATGCAAGTTCACTTACTAGACGTAGGGTCCTCTACTCGACAGCTTCCCTAAAGCTCAACACAAGATTCCCCCAGATTCCCCTTGTGTATCAGCTTCTATAAAGCTGCAGCACAGCCTACTCTTTGGTCTGGTGCATCTTAACAGGGCAGCTCCACAGACCTCCTCAGTCACTGTGAGTATCGAGACCATCATTTACTCAAAGGGGAGTCCCAATGTATCTGGGCATTTACTCAAAGGGGAGTCCCAGGGAGTCTCTACCAGTGTCGGACTGGGGCATAAAGGGCACACTGGTGGAGTGCAGTGCTAGGGGACCATGATTAGGGGTGTGGCCTGCCTTCAGAAGGGGTGTGGCCAACCACACCAGATGTTTGGCTATCCAGTAGTGCATGGTCTGGGCCCCTTGATCATTATATATAGCAGATACTGCTGGTCCATACATGATAATGTACCAAATTAATAACAGCAATGTCCTGTAGAAAACACACCATAGTCCTGTGCAGTATAATGTAACATATGTATAATGTATAATTCAAGTCTGAAACCAGATCCCTAGAGGAGGGGTGGGCCCTGTACCCCTGTGGGCCAGTCCAATCCTGGTCTCTACTGCTCTAGTGTGGAACAAGTGAAGGTGTGTAATGCCACCACAACAGAACAAAACTACCAGAACTGTATTATCAACCTAAATGTAACATATAGAGGAAGAGATTTATCAAGGCTTGGAGAGGGATAAAGTGGAGAGAGATAAAGTACCAACCAAACACCTCCTGGCATTTTTCAAACATTATGGCCTATAACATGACAATTAGAGGTGGAGTGGTTGGAACTTTATCTCTCTCTAAGCTTTAATAAATACCTCCCTCCCCATAGGCTGATGTCTTATCACCTCTCATCACAGTGATAAAAAGAATTGATCACTGTAGTTTAAGAGAAGAAGTATGGCTGAACAGTGGATTTATACATCTGTAGAGCAGTATGGGCTGGCATGCTGCCTTTCCTGGCCAGTAGAACCTATCTAATGTGGGCAAATTGTTGGGAAATTATTTCCCGATAAGTAAGATTACAAAATAGTGTACACTCAAATAATCTGAATTTACTGAGCGGTGATTCATCTAGTTCAAAATGTAAGCAGGAAATCCTGATCAGATAAATGTTTCCCTCAGAAAATTGGTTATGTTAGCATGCCTGCTAACAGTGACTGACATATACAGTACTCCCACATGCAAACTACAATACCACAGAATATAATATACCAAAATGGAAAATGTGATGTTCATCAGAAAGGATTCTTGGTAGTGGATTAGCAATTAAGTGGAAGGCCTGCTTTAGGTAACTTTATTTTTTAAGGACAGTTATTGTATTTTTGTTGTCTTCAGACGCTAGAACATATATACTGTATAGATGATGTTGTATAGAATAAAAGATGAATAATCAAATCTTCATAGATGATAAAGTTATTTGATGGTTTATTTTCAGTTTATACAGTATCTGTTATAAGGCCGAAAGGCAGGTTCAGTAGGTACATACACAGAGCATAGGTAGGCAATATGTGGCTGTCCTTCTGTTCTTACACTACAAGACACACGTTGTTTAAGCCTAATATTGAGGAATGCAGTGATGGTAACACACTCGCAGGTAAGATAAACAGATGAAACAGGCATTATAGGAAACAGATTTACAGGCCTTCCTACGTGCCCCCTTTCATCAGGTACAAAATGCTCTGCTCCTGCTCCTAGTATTTATGATGTCCGTCACCAGTGTTTAACTACTTCACTGATGAGAACATACAACTTAAGAGGCAAGTTCAGGAGCAGAGCATTTTGCACCTGATGGTAGGGGTCATGGTGGAGGGTCTGGAAATAATGATCACCATTTCAAGTAATGCATTTAACCATGAGCCATAGTAGGTATTTGGTACAGTAGGCATGACTCAGCAAAGTTTGTTCCCATAAAATTCATGTTTGGGGTCTGTGGTTTGGAATAGTCCATAACTTCCTGCTGTTCCCATCACTGGCCCCACAACATGCAAAGCCTCCTCTCACATGCTCTCTGACCTCCCATTTCTGTTCATTTGTTTTTATCCCATGAAGAATGTAACTTGTAAACAGAGCAGCTAAGTGTCTGTGTCACACGCTCCCCATTTCCTTTACAAACTAATTAACCCTATTCTGGTAGCCCATGTGGAAACTTGGGAACTAGTCCAGTAATTCCATAACTCCCTGACGTGCAAACACGTTCTCCATTGATGTTACAATTATATCTTCTTCTAATGTTTAACTATGTGCATTAATACTAGTACAAGGGGAACTAGACACCTCTCCTAGCAGTGTATAAGTGGGAGGAACTTTGTGTCCAGCTGAGAATATAGGTGATCACCGTGTAGTTAAGTGGTACACAATGTTTGGACTGTGACTGAGCTTAGAAACTAGGCTTTGTGATGAGGAAATACATTATAATGTACTATAATTCACTTTAGCAGCAAATGTGATTATTTCACTTATCCATGTATTGGTACAACCAGAGAAATATACATACAACGTCATTATCAGAAGCTTAAGCCAACTTGCAGGACAAAACCCCACAAGGAAACACTGCACCTTATGAATTAAGAGCCAGAGTAAGAATCCATGGTTCTTTGAATATTCTATTGCTTTGAGGAATAAATGAGCTACTGTATAAGAGCAATTTTAGACATCATATACTAATTGTACTAGGGGTTGCATTAATGGCCACATGGACCTGGGGGCTGAAAATGATCAAGAGCCTATTGTGAGAAGACAAAGAGTTGTGGCCAGTGACCTATGGATGTGTACACCTAGGGCTGGTGTAAGGTTTCCTGGCATCCTAGGCAAACCTTTAGCCAACTGCCCCCAACCACCACCAATACCCACTTCCCAGCCTTTCAGATGAAAGTGTGCCTTATTAGTTCTGTTCCACAGCCACCACTTGCATTACGTACAACAAGGATGTTTCTTTCAGAGACATCCTTAATTTTGTGATACGCAGACTCAGGGTCACCCCCTCAGATCCTGGCGCCCTAGGCAGCTGCCTAATGGTAGAGCCTGCCCTGAACTTACTCCCTACACTATCAGCCCCAATGTCTTTCTAAATACGTAAAAGTAGAAAAACGTCATCATTTTGAAAGCAAATTAGAATGCAATTTTAATATTTATGTCCAGCTGATTGGCTGGTCATCATGCTGTGATGATGAAGGGCCTGTTTTTATGTGGAGGCCTGGAGCTGTAGTCCCATTTGCCCCATTGTCAATCTGATTGTACTGCACTGTGGGAAATGTAAATCATTTATAGCTAACAAGTAATAATGCTAATTAAATAGCAACGGGCAGGAAGGATTCAAATTTAACAATTTGTCTTTTTCCAAATGACAGCTGTCATAGGTGCTCAATAACCAGATGAACATTACTGAAGATACAAGCAGCAATGTGTATACTGTAGATCAGGTATCTCAAGCGGCAGCCTATAAGGGGCTAGTTTAGGGCCGTAGCCTGGGACACAGGGCAGACAGGTATACAGGTATCTCTGCTGAAAGTAGGACTTGAGCAGAGATAAAGGAGCTCATGGTGAGACTTGCTGTATATTCCATTTGGGGAGACCTTATTGTGTATTGCAATCACCATATGCTGGCAGCATTAAGTAGTAATTATCATCATAAGTGAATGTTAAAGAATAAAGTGTTTAGTAGAAGAATATCCACAAAGGAAACCTGTACAGTAGTAGTCCATGGCTTGAACACTTATTGCCTAGCGAAGCTTTTATTGAACTACAACTCCCATCTTGGTTCTTGCAAAACAGCTGAATAGCTGTAATAAATTACATTTGGAAAACATTTAGAACTGGAGACAGAAAGCAGAGCTTGGAACTAGAATAGGTGACTATTTAAACACAGTGGTGCATAGGCATACGATATATAATATATTGATCAAAGGAAGAAAAGTCTAAAATACTGAGACTTTAAACAGGAGTTTTTGCAGTATATAGAGATTAGTGTGTATTTATAAAAGCCTCTCCCAGTGATGACTATTGCTGTGGTCATCCTGCAGTTCTGCCCCATACAAAGCATAAGGAAGTCTATTTATCATGGATAGCAGGGGTACCAGTACCAGTGAGGTGTGGTGGGGTGAGGCAGAGCCTTTCCTGTCATACTAACATATAAAAATATAGTAGAAATATCTTCTTTGTATTAATCTAATAATTTTTAGAGTCAAAACTCTGGAGTAAAAAGTCTATGACAGGTGAGGCAGTCTCTCCTCCCTACCTTGTCCACACATCTCTGATCAAAACTCACCAAATATCTAGGAGTTTATACTGCTGCACCTGTGTATAATGCCCACATGTACCCTTTGGCTGATATATTGTGTGTAAATCTGGCTCTGGTACTAGCCAGTGCCTCCTGAGCCATTTACCTCACCGCACGTCCCTGACAAGTACCACCACTGTTCTCCAATTGCTAATGTCATCTCAGAACTTCTATGGGGTCAGCTGAATCAGGCAATTCATCAGCGATATTATGGTGTACATTGCATCTGTCATTGGGAACCAGCACAGCCAGAAAGACTTTGCTTGATCCCTGCTTGGTTGAATTTTTCTTCCTATGGCAGAAACCTATGTATTGCTGCAATGTATGATATACAGATTTAATTAACAAGGAAGGGGGTTCCTGGTAAAATGCAGCGGTATATCATATGTCGCAGCGATACATACGTTTCTGCTGTCCCACTGCCACCAATAGTAAATAGACCTGGGACTAATTGTAACAGCCTGCCGGCTACCAGAGGTGCGGGACTTTGTGAGAGCGTCCTAGAGTATCATTTTTTTCCACCACCCCTAGCCCAAATGTTTCATATTGAGAAATTCATGGGAAGAAATATTGTGTTTATATATGATCCTTAGGGTCAGTTATGTGGTGAGGAATGGGATTCACTTCTGTTTATCCACATATTTTATCACTGGAAGCCACAAGCGCTGGTTTTGCTTATTGACCATAAATAATTTTACTGATCCTGGACAATCAACCCAAGGCACCCCTGCCAGTGCCCCAAGGCATGCCAGGGTGCCACGGCACACAGTTTGGGAACCACTGAATTATACACTTTTATCCTTCAACTGATCACATTATTTAGGAACAATGAATTCAGTCTGCATAGATGAGCGGAGATGTAGTAAGAATGGGATGCAGTCAAAATGGCGGCTGTTGGGATCCCAGCGGTCAGGAGACCTTGCAGACAGTATTTTTGGCAAATGGGATGCCGCTGTTGAGATACTAACAGCCGGCATCCCGTCAGCCGGTATTACATACAGAATCCATAAGAACGACAGACAGAACGGATCGTCTGTTATAAGAAACATGAATTTGGTATTCCCAACAGTAAAAATGATTTTTTTACTAACAGAATAAATGCTTTCTATTTACATAACATCAAAATCCCGATTTTATGGTATGTACACTCTATATCAGGCATTCCCAACCACGGTCCTCAAGGCACACCAACAGTGCAGGTTTTAGTGATATCCAGGCTGCAGCACAGATGGTTAAATCAAAATAACTGAGCTACTAATTAAGTCACCTGTGCTGAAGCCTGGATATCACTAAAACCTGCACTGATAGCGTGCCTTGAGGACCGTGGTTGGGAATGCCTGCTCTATATAGTAGGTTAGTTTTTCAATATATTTATAACAAGACAGAAAAAACTGCAGGAGAAAGTAAAATTTGTTCAATTGTTCTTTCATCATCACTTTTACTAACACTTAGACGTGTGCAAGGTGCTGCAGTTATCCAGCACACAGATATTGCCAATACCTCATACCTGCCCAAGGCTTTCTGTATTTCTCATTCTCTCCCAATAAACCCACACAAGAATCACAGCAAAGAAACAGCACATGCCCCCAGCAGGCTGGCTTAGTGCCGAAGGGAGATTTGGACTGTTTGATGTACTAAGAAACTGCCTCTTACCATAAAAGGAAGAGACATTTTTCTTCAATCCCAATCATGGAAAAAGAAAAAGCTATTTTTAGATGGAAGTTTGGTTGCATCACAGGAGCCGTGATAGTAATCTACTGTATAGCCAGGGCAAGACACATTAACGTGCTAACATACATTATATACACTCTGTAGTCTACACATGTGTCAGAGGGCAAGATGTCTAGACCAGGACCTATTATGTATTTTCTTATTGCCATGTATTATGGCCAACTAAAAGCACTTAAAAAATACAGCGCATACAGTGTGAAGCAGAACAATACACCAGTTTGCTTTGTTTGTATTTAGCTGAGGATTAACAACCGGCATACTGTACATGAGAATAGAAAAAACATTTTGCTGCTCATTTAGAACTCGAAGCACATCACATAGGACACATCTTATGTCATTTTTACCAAGTGTCCCTGATTTGTCCCTAAATCCACAGGTTCTTCTACTAGATCAAAATTGGGTATCTACATTGGAGCTTTCTTCCCAGAGGGGAGATGTATCAAGTCTTGGAGAGAGAGAAAGTGAAGACGTTTCCAAAAGTAACTTATCAGCATCTAACTGTCATTTCATAGACTGTGCTTTGGGCAACTTGTCCACTTTCTCTCTCTCCAAGGCTTGATACATCTCTCCCCGCATGTCTACCCATGCACACATTATACTGTACCAGCAATGTCAGTGCTATACATATTGCAGAAAAACCTCATTTCTCTCAGGGACCACACTACCAGCCATATTGCATAGCCCTATTACCGAGGCACATTACACATGAACCTGGATAACCAGAAACATTTCTTGCTTTGGATATCCAATTGAATCTTCCATTTGATGTGTGTAGGGGTATCTAGCACTTCGAGAGCCTTTGCATTTACTAAAATGTATAGAAGTGATGTATCACACTAATCTGCAGTCATTCAGCAAGTAGGTGAAATGAAGGCTTCTCATATGTGTACCATGCTGCCACAGTACAACTAGGACTGCCCACCACGTCTGGTAAACTAATCACCAGATCATTCAGGGGCAGGGGAATGATGTGCTGCTATAACTCTGTGAATATGGAGGTGCTGACACTGACTGACAAGTGATTCCAGCACCTTTCTTGAGCCTGGCCTTTACCAGGCAACATGTGCTGTAGACAGGAGTCTATGTTGCACTTCTGATAAGCCAGCACTGCCCAGTCGTATTCCAGTTTTCCCACTGTGGGTCCATATGTATAAACATCATCATTGGCTTAACAATGTACCTGTGATTGGCAACCTAGTCTACAACATCCAACATATATAGAAATGTGCATTCTAGTGTTTTGTCTTTCCTTATTGGTGTGATGTGCAGTAATAATAATAATTTTATTTATGTAGCGCTCTTTCTCCAACAGGACTCAAGGCGCTTTACAGACAAGCTATGTCTATTTTATTTTACCCAGAAGTCTGCTGTGATACATGTGCTTTTCTTTGGATTAGGATACACATGCACAAACCTACAAATACATAAATAATGTAAAATGTTGCATGTAAAAAAAAATTTTGTAATGTAAGTTACAGACTGGGACAGCACTTTGTACCTTCTACATGGTAAACAAAGCTGATGAGGTTACAAGCCTGACCTCTGTAATAAGGGGAGTTCTGAGGCCTGTTGCAGGGGATTGTTGGAAATACTGAGATGTGACAGCGGCAAAGCTCAGTATCTCAGTTAATGTGGTGGTTGAGTCTAATGATGATCCTTTTCCCCAGGGTGGAAAAGACGGGAACCAGCTGTTGCCCATCTGCTTAGAAACATTTTCCCAAAACTTTAAAGTTGGTAAAAATAAAGACACATGAGATCCAGCCTCTTATACAACTCCCCCTTTATTCCTAATACAAGCTATGACCAAGGGGTCAAACCTCCAGGAAAACACTCATCATCCCCAGAGACAAGAATTGGCCAGCATCCAGTTTTTGGAGGGAACCTAATTTAAAGTTCACAGAGCAATATAAGCCTGATTTGGTCACTCCTTCAAATACCACTGATATCACGACATTGTTTGGCCTTGTAAGGATTTCAGGACCATGATGATGTATATGGAGCCCTTTGAGATGTCTGAAAAACAGCTAACTCAGACCTAATAGAGTACTTCCAATTCCTGGAGCAGATGTGATGAGAGAGATGGAGAGGAGCCAACTATCCAATGAAGAATGTTCCCTTATTCCTTCCAGATCCATCAGACTCTCAATCTTTAGACGACTACTCAGCAAAGGAGCCTCTAGCAGGGACACTGCTTATCTGGAATTACATTAATATTTACAATAAAAATACACAGTTTGAGCACAGTACTAGAATAACACTACACATGTGAGACCCTGTGGAGGAGGCTCACTTTAACAGTGGGGTAGCAATGCAATAGATGTTGCAGTAGTCACTAATATAGCATCCGTGCCCAAGTTCTTTGCCTTTAGACCGTTACTGACCCTCTCCCCAACACTAATGTGCCACCTGCAGTGGTAACCTTGGTTATTTCTCCCCAGACCTTCTGCGTCATGTGTGAACCATTATGCATAGCCTACCTGTGCTTTCAGGCAGTTACCCCAATGGGACCCTTGTAATTTGTAACTTACTGTAAAATACTGCTGCCGACCAAAGACTAGGGGTCTGTTCATGAGGCAGTGAAAAGTGTGGAGAACTGAGTAGGTGGAGAAGTTGGCCATGGCAACCAATCAGCATTGAAGTAACATTTATAATTTGCATACTATACAATTGAACGGAGCAGCTGATTGGTTGCCATGGGCAACTTTCCACAGGCTCACTTCTCCACAATTTTCACTGCTTCATGAATAGACCCCCATATGTCTATGTTGCTACCGCTTAAGGTGCACATAATGGGGTGATCAGGTGGGGAAAGTTATTGGAGATATGTAGGTTGCTAAGTTAATATTGTCCTTTATATAACAATTGTTTTATACAACTGCATGCTAATACTGAAACCCATGGGGCATGATACTGTATATAACATTTTTCTCTGGGCTATTTATAACAACTTTTATATATTATATGACCATCAAAACATTGTGTGCTCAAAGATCACTAGCTTCATCCTTAAGATAGGCCATGCCCAGTGCATGGGGGACTGATTCAGACGTGGATGGAGTTGTTATTACTGCTGCTTACATAGAATAAGCTCTGATATGGTAATTGCTGCATTACTGACCCGAACTGTGTCCAAGGAAGCAGTATTAGATCTTCCTCGACACCATCTGGCGGCTTGCAGCACTTACTGGGATGTGCAAGCTGCCTGTCGCAGGGGCCAGAATATATCCATCCTCCAACCAAAATCCTGGCCTCGCCCCTCCCCCGCAGCAGCGGCAACACTCCCCTGTTTTGAAAAATGGAGCTCATCACTGCCCCCTCCCTGCTCTCCATATGGTAGCAGACTGTCAATCACTGACAGTCTGCTGCCGTCCTGTGTATGCACAAAGTACCGATAAATGGGTGAGGAGTGGTGGAAGTGTCAGAGCATTAGTGTTTGGGGTTAGGATCAACAAAAATAATAAACATAACAAATTAATCCATTTTGCGCAATTTCTCCAATAGGACTAATAGTGCCCAAGGGTGATTATATGTCTTTGTTTTATACCACTAATTAGATTATTCACCTATATAATACAGTATATGTAAGTATATTGTTGATTTGTTCATGGGTTAGAATAGATGAGCCATTCTTAAAATAAGTCCTAATTTAGCAGGTATTTGTTAAACCTTATCCTCTGTAGATACAAATTAGCCATAATTTCACATCATGGACTCATGTACAGTAGGTTTATACAAAAATACTCTGTGACTGTGGCCAATTATGGTTTGCTTGAGGACTGACTTAGAAGGACTGGACTAAGCCAATGGCCATTCACAGTAAACCTTACCGCACATCACAGCCTTTCTGCTTCCACATCCTTTTCACATCATTACAAGAGGCTAATTGTGCTTATATTATGCAATGTATCCTCTGTTTCTTGCAGGCATGATTCCAAAACATGTCCCCAGCAATCATGGAGGTGGAACAAAGCAGCAGCCATTTACTTCATGCTACTGTAGGTCTATTAGGAGGAAAAGATGTGGGTTTGGCTCAGACAGCTGCGGTGTGCAGTATAGCATTCCAGTCCTGTGGCAAGCAGGAGGCCAGGTGAGAGAAGGGGAAAGTATTGGGGGGGAGGCTTTTATAGCTTTGAATGATTTCCAAACATTTGATCCAAACCTCATTTTAACAGCTGGCGAATAAGACAGAGGAAATACCTTACACAGTTGTATATAATAGTATCTGTCAGAGAGCAGCCTATTTAACTCACAACTAACATTACTGCCAAGAGTCAGCCACGCAGGACTTGGCCTTTTTAAGACTTCTTTGTATTTTCAAACTAGAACGCTACTTGTCATTAAACATTTCACTATTTGTAAACAGCTTGCAGTATAGTAACTCTGATAAAGATATAATAGGTCTCCCCCATATTATAAAAGTTCAGCTAAACTTATGCGTATAATTCAGTGACGTGCAATGAGGTGAGGCAGGTGAGGCAGAGCCTTTCCTGTCATACTAAGAACGTTTGGACCAGAGTTGTGACTATATAAAGTATATGAAAAATACAAAGACTATATTAGACATATCTTCTTTGTATTATTCTAATCATTTTTATAGTCAAAACTCTGGAGTAAAAAGTCTATGGCAGGTGAGGCAGCCGATCTTTTCACACATATGAACCCATTGGCTCATAAATTGTGTGTAAATCTGGTTCTTGTACTAGCCAGTGCCTCCTGAGCCATTTACCTCACCGCACGTCCCTGGCGTATGTACAGAAAAGTTTTGCACAACCTTGCATCTCTGGTTCCTGATTTCGGTGTCTGCTCCGTCCTAACCCATAAATAATATTCTAATGTGTTTCATCCTTTGTTCCCAGTGTGGTGCATAGACTGAGCAGTGATAATGTTGTAGAGTATCCTTTATCCTTTCTCTCTATAATGTATGCTTGCTACTTCAGATTGCCCAATGTCTCCCAGCCCAAGGTGCAGTGCTGCATCTCTGGTCAGTTGTGAGTCTGAGATGAAGCACTGTAGCTCGGGAAGGCGGAAATCTGCTGCCACAGAGAAGACAACTGGAGTGAGGGCAGCAGGAAGACTGGTCAAAGGAGGATGCGCCACATTTTCTACCTCAATGGTCACCAAATAACTATATGTCATATATCTTTTTTTCCTCAGAAATGTCTCTCTGCCAACAAAATTAGAACATTTGATAGATTTAACATAAGCAGCAGCCATTTTATAGCAGTATAAAAATAAAGACAGTGGACGGGATGTAAAGAAGTCAGAGTTTGGTGGCCGCGCGGGATGCCGGCAGAAGTCAGACTTTTTTTTAAAAGTGGCAATCATTTACAAAGCTAGACCATGCCTTGTAAATGATTGCCCCTTTAAGAAAACATCCAAGTTCCGCAGGCATCCCGCACGGACGATGAACCCGGACTTCATTACATCCCGGCCATTATGTAGATCAGTAGAGAGAATGTAAGGCTGCAAGATGCAATTTATCATATTTTAATTCAATATCAACAAGACCAAAACGTATTTGATGGTTTCTTATCACTTCTGTGCTTTGTTCTGTATAACCCAGAGTAGAAGTAAATCCACACACCCTCTGCCTTGGGCCACACATCAGTGATGCCTGTTTATAGACAGCTAAAGCTAGTCACACATGTACTAATATGGTCAGCAAATCTGTTTCAAATCAGTATCAGTCACCTACAGTATGATCATCAGCACTGGAAAGCACCTGAGGTCCTGTTGTTCCAGTTGACTCCCAAATTGCTGGATCCACCCATCGAAAGTGACCGTAACCTGGCTGGCTATTGTATGCAACGTTTCTCATTTCACTCCTGACCTTTCTATGAATACCTTTCTATCTAGGGGGAGATGTACTAAGCAGTGGTAAAAGTGGAGAAGTGAGCCAGTGGAGAAGTTGCCCATGGCAACCAATCAGCATTGACGTAACATTTATAATTTGCATAATATAAATGTATACAGGACAGCTGATTGGTTGTCATGGGCAACTTCTCCACTGGCTCACTTCTCCACTTTTATCACTGCTTAGTACATGTTCCCCTATAAGTGATAAAGCAGTGATAAGTGCAAGGTGATAACGCACCAGCCAGTCAGCTCCTGTCAATTTACATATTGGAGCTGATTGGCTGGTGCGTTATCACCTTGCACTTATCACTGCTTTATCACTGCTCCAGGCTTAATACATCTGCCTCAATGCATAATTATGGCACTGTTATTAATTTCAAGTATCAACAATGTGGTACTGGTTAACTTACTATACAGTAAACACTGTTACAGTTGTTTGATAAAGGACTATTAGGAGCTGATTGGTTGGTACTTTCTCTCTCTCCAAGGTTTGATACATCTGCCCCAGTATGTAAAATAAAAAAACAGGCAGACTTTCCTCTTTATATATGACCTCAATAATCCACAAATCTTTTTTCAAACTATTTGTAGGTTGTCACTATCAAAAACAGACACATATGGTAAATATCCAACAGCCAATGTCACATCATGTTAACTTTCCTTGAGGAGAAGTTGTCCTACAGTTGAAACCCTTGTGCTGTGTGATCGGGATCTGTTACGTGCCAGGAAGACCTACTGACCACGAAGAACTTTGTGACCTGGTCCTCACGGTCCAGTTTTCCCAGGAATCCCTTGGGTGCTGTTGTGGGGATTCCTGGAAATACTGTTCTTGAGGTCTAGGGTAAGCAGCCAGAGACATCGTCTTCATCTCATTCATGATTGCTATGAAATGAAAGATAGATAGCTGAGCATAATCACATGCATCTAACAGCAGGAATTCACATTGTATGCTATAGCTGTATGTATTGTTCTCTTTGTGTAGGAACTTCTTTTATTGAACGTTTTTGGTAGATTATTAAGAAATAATTGACATAAAAAATAATATATAACTTAAGCAAATGCTAAATAGGACTGCAGTGGGAGCCAAAATAGTGAAATAACTGGTTTACATCTTTGTTAATTATGTGTTTTTGGCAAACATGTCTGAAAAATAATAAATAATAATAATAATAATAATAATAATAATAATAATAAACAATGCATATCATTGGCAGGCTGGATCGGACTGGCAGACCGTGGAACTGCATCCTGTCCGTCTATGCCGGGACAATGTTTAGAGGCACCTGGGGCCTAATTCAGAGTTGATGGCAGCAGCAAATTTGTTAGGTAATGGGCAAAACCATGTGCACTGCAAGGGGGGGGGGGGGGGCAGATATAATATGTGCAGGGAGAGTTAGACTTGGGTGTGGTGCGTTCAAACTGAAATCTAAATTGCAGTGTAAAAATAAACCATCCAGTATTTACCCTGCACAGAAACAACATTACCCACCGAAATCTAACTCTCTCTGCACATGTTATATCTGCCCCCCCTGCAGTGCACATGGTTTTGCCCATTAGCTTACAAATTTGCTGCTGCGATCAGATCTGAATTACCCCCTTAGTTCTCTGCACTCGCACCTACAGTGTAAAGAGCAGGGACGGATTAAAGTCTGTGGGGGCCCCTGGGCAACAAATTTGTGGGACCCCACCCCACCCACACAGACACACACACACACACACTGTCCTCACAACTGCAAAAAACACATCGGAGTAGGAGTACAGCATTTACCGTCTCTCCGTCCTCCCCTGCAGCTGAGCTGTTCCTGTTCTCCTACTCCAATGTTTTTTTGCAGTTGTGAGGACAGTGTGTGGGGGCCCCACTTGGGTGAGGGCCCCGTGACGACTGCCCTTCCCGCCCCTCTGTTAATCCGGCTCTGGTAAAGAGCCAGGTGCTTCTAAACTTTATTCCGGCATAAATGGACAGGAGGCGGTTTCCCGGTCAGCCAGTCCGACGCTGCTGGCAGGTTGCGCATAAAGGGGCAGATGTATTAAGCCTGGAGAAGGCATAAAGTGATAAAACAGCGATAAGTGCAAGGTGAGGATGCACCAGCCAGCCACCTCATAACTGTCAATTTACATATTGGAGCTGATTGGCTGGTGCGTTATTACCCTGCACTTATCTATGCTTTATCATTTCTTTATGCCTTCTCCAGGCTTCATACATCTGCCCCAAAGTGTCTTCAATGTATTATTGTTAAGCTTCACTGACCAAGCTTCACCGACACAGAATTGGCCATAAGTAAGGTACATTGCTCTTTCCCGTGAGAATAATACGCCAGAGAAAAGTACATGACAGCAGCCATGCTGCTGGGCCACTGAGTGTGCTGCAATAAATGCAAATTTGCCATATCAGCCATGCAAATCCAGGCACATATGAAATACACATGCAGTCACTTCATGTGTAGTAATAACTGCAGTGCACACTAGCATTAGCATTGCAGCCGTGTGGCATGTGCCTCTCACGTGTTTGGATTGATGGGGCTGGTTATCCTAGATAGGGGAACAGCTAATGATCTAAATGGTGTTACAGCCCATCTCCCATTATGCTCAGTGACAGCTGACAGAGGACAATGATCACATTTTTATGTGTTGCTGCTGCAGTCGGCTTTATTTTTTTCCTTTCACTCTTCTGCTATGTCTCTTTCATAGTGATGTGAGAAGAAAGCTCTTGGGGTCCTCAATAAAAGATTTTATGTTACCCAAAAGCTGTTAGTGTTTTTCTTGGCTTATGAGAAGGCTGGGATTTGGTTTCTTAAACTTTGTTTTAAAACAAAATATAATCAGAATTTTTTTCTGTCAGTAAGGAGGGGAGGAAGACTAATGACTAGTGTAATGGCTGGCTGGAATCTTCCACATTTAAAGAACCAACTTTCATGGGTTCCAACCAGGGCTTAAAGTGGTCTTGTTGAGGTGGTGGAACTCATGGAGGAGGACCATGGAGGCACCAGGACCTGAGGAAGGAGTAGGTGGCTGCAGCTCATCAGTAACACTAGTGCCGCCTGTATCATCAATTGACGCAGATAATGGGGTGGGTTTTTCTGTTGTAATTACTATGCAAGGCAATGGAGGTGGTGGAACTAGTTCCCCCTACCATTACAGGTGGTGGAACTCAGTTCCACCTCGTTCCCCCCCACTTTAACCCCTGGTTCCAACTGACAAGAGGGTTGAGAAAACGTTTCTCCTACATTACTGGAAATGGAAAAGGAAATGATTGTCACGAGGAGAGCCAAATTGGCTTCTGAAGATGCAGGTAAACACTGGGTATATCAGAATTGGGATTATGGGGGTTATTCAGAGTTGTTAGCAAATCAAAAAAGTAAGCAATTGGGCAAAACCATGTGCACTGCAGGCAGGGGTGGCAGGGGGGCAGATATAACGTGCAGAGAGCACTGGCGTTTCTATAATGGGTGCAGTGTGTGTGGTGCACACGGGCCCCTGAGTCCAGAGGGGGCCTCCAACGCACACGCTGCCCCCATTTTCTAAATACTCATCCCTCCGGAGTCCCGCGGTAACGTCCACAGCGGTATTAAAACTCTGTGAAAATGGCCCAGCGGCCATTTTCACGGAGTTCTGCGCATGCGCAGTAGAGAAAGCTCAGGGAAAATGGCCACCACGCCATTTTCCCGGAGATCTGCGCATGCGTAGTAGAGTCTGAGCGCTCTAGTGCTCAGACTCTCAGCGCTGCTGGCAGAGAGGAGGGGGCCCGAACGGAGGAGGCTGCACCCGGGCCTCCTCCTCTCTTAAAGCGCCCCTGGCAGAAAGAGTTATATTTGGGTGTTGTGTGTTCAAACTGAAATCTAAATTGCAGTATAAAAATAAAGCAGCATTTACCCTGCACAGAAACAATATAACCCACCCAAATCTAACTCTCTCTGCACATGTTACATCTGCCCCACCTGCAGTGCAACATGGTTTTGCCCAATTGTTAACTTTTTTGGTTTGTTAACAACTCTAAATAACCCCCTAAATCCGGATTAATTTGCTCCAAACTCTTAATGGGGCCCTAGGTGTTTTATAAATGCAACATAGGAGAAGATTTAGGGGTAATTATGTAATAATTTTGGTTGTTACAAACCAACTATCTTCTATGATATTACCCTTCTCACTCAAGGATCCATGAGGTTTATTTATCAATCAGCAGCTTTGCCACAGACTTTAAGGCTGGAATCTTTAAAGGTAATACATGCAGTGCATTGCCTTTATCATCCCCTTAAATCCCACAGTAATATCATAGAAGATAGTTGGTTTGTAACAACCAAAATTATTACATAATTAGCCCCAAATCTTCTCCTATGTTGCATTTATAAAACACCTAGGGCCCCATTAAGAGTTTGGAGCAAATTAATCCGGATTTAGGGGGTTATTTAGAGTTGTTAACGGGTGTGGGATGATAGATAGACAGTGACTAGTTAGACAGTCAATAGATAGACACCACATGTTAGACAGACATTAGGTCGACAGGGCCAGAAGGTCAACAGGGTCAAAAGGTCGACATGAAAATGGTCGACACAAAAAAAGTAGACCTTTTTTTTGCATTTTTGTTGTTTGTGTGGATAGTTTTGTCATCTGGGACCCCCAATTGTAGAAAGGCATCCCCTCACGGGGCACGCTTCGGCCTCGCCACAAGGTTTATAACCAACTCTATGCGGACATGGATAGAGAAGGTATGAAATAGTCCAAAAACATGTAAAATAAAAACCTGTGTCTACCTTTTTTATGTCAACCATTTTCATGTTGACCTTTTAACCCAGTCTACCTAATGTCTGTCTAACATGTGGTGCCTATCTATTGACTGTCTAACTAGACACTGTCTATCTATCATCCGGATACTGGGGGTCATTCAGAGTTGATCGCACGCTGCGGATATTCGCAGCGCAGCGATCAGGTTACTACTGTGCATATGCACTGCGCGTCGTATGGGTACAAACAGCATTTTTGCTGTGCAAGGCTTCTAGCGACGATTCCACTCGCACAGTCATTCGCAAAGAGATTGACAGGAAGAAGGCATTTATGGGTGTCAACTGACCGTTTTCTGGGAGTGGTAGGGAAAACGCAGGCGTGTCCAGGCGTTTGCAGGGTGGGTGTCTGACATCAATTCCAGGAGCGGACAGGCTGAAGTGATCGCAAGGGCTGAGTATGTTCAGACCTACTCAGAAACGGCTAAAAACGTTTTCGTCCCACTCGCCTGCACATGCGATCGCACACTTGCAAAGTGAAAATACACTCCCCCATGGGCGGCGACTATACGTTTGCATGGCTGAAAAAAGTAGATAGCGAGCGATCAACTCAGAATGAGGGCCACTGTGAGAAGAGGTTGTAAGAGAGCTGCAGACCAAGGAATCGTTATTGGCGGATATAAGTTAAGTAGGAATGGGCCAAAACTAGGATTTTCGGCACACTCCCCCCCCCCTCCAAAAAAATAAATAATTCAGAAAATAAATAAATAAATAAACAAATTCAAAAAAAGAAATAAAAATAAGAATACAAATTAACGGAAAAAAATAAAATAAAAATTACAACTGCGTCAGTAGTGCAAGCTTATTCTAATTACACTGCACAGTAGTACTTCTCATTACACCGCCCCACGGGGGGAGAGAGGAAGAAAGGAGAGAGAGAGAGATGGGAGAGAGGGGCAGGGTCGGACTGGCCCACAGGGGAACAGGGGAAACCACCGGTGGGCCCTGCTGCCTGTGGGCCCTCCTCCTCTAGGGATCAAGTTCCAGACTATCCTAGTGCACTGGATTTATGCATAATACATATGTTACATTATACTTCACAATAATTTGGTTTATTATATATTTACCAAGGGGCACAGAACATGTAATGGTTAGCCAAACGTCTGTGGTGGCTGGCCACGCCCCCACTGGAACCTGGCTACACCTTTAAGCTTGGGCCCCTATAGCAGCATTCCCCCGGTGGGCCCTTCATGCCCCAGTCCAACACTGGAGAGGGGTGAGGGAGAGAGAGTACTCACACACATAAGTACATACAGTGCCCCTTCCTTGAGTCACACTCGACATTTAGGCAGGCTCAGGATACTGCTGGATAGTGAGTTCTCCACTCTCCTCCACTCCTCTTTCCAATGCTGGCTGGTCTGGCATTTACAATGCAGTGCCTTGTAGCCCCGCCCCCTTTTTGGACTGCACCTCCAGCTGCACTATGACTGGACATGGCTGATGAACAACTTGGGGGGGGCTGAGGTAACTTCCCCCCTGTGGTCCCTCTTAATCTGGTTACCCCTAACACCCCCTTCCACTGCATGCAAGGGCTGTTGGGAAATGTAGTTTATTTTTAGTTTCTTCACTGCAATGCGCCCGGTTCCTTGCAACCGCAGCTGCAGAGGGAGGAGGGGTGTTAGGGGGGTTAAGATGACTGTCCTGGTGCCCCCTCTGATCCAGCACAGCCCCCCCACCCCAAGTTGCGGCCATGTGTAGGACTGTACAGTATGCCTAAGATCACTGGTGTATAGTTGTTTTATTATCTGAATGTACCTGATTTTGGGGGTTATAGGTGAACATTGTTTTATTTACATCTCCGATGTTTACTAAACTGTGCATGTGCTGATCCTGTCCTGCGTACTCGGAAGCAGTGCCCCATAAATTGTTTGGGGGCGGGGAATGGGTGGCAATGGTCAGTGTTTCCAAAAACTATGGAGTATTGGCCCCATGTTCTGTGAGTGCTGTGGCCAGAGTCTGCATTTTCCAATGCAGATTTACTGACCTCGGCCATTCTCAGTATCCTTAGGCTCACACAGATGGCCAATGCTGCAACTGATGGTCACAATGGTGATCCGATGCTGTGTCTTTGGATGCAGCACTGGGATGTGCGATGCCGGCAGTGGGCGTCTTTTGTCCTCAGGTGCCTCCTGCCGCATTAGCATTTTTATGCATAGCTGCTGTGTCTAAAGAAGCAACTGTGATGAAAATGGCATCCACCTCTGAATCAGGCACAGTGCGTGGTGTAAGCTGGTCTGGTAGGGTAGAAAAAGGAGGCTACAAAACTAAAGGATGTCTAACAAGAGGTTACAGTAGTCATTGTAGTCTAATATGAGACAGCGCAACTCTGTAAAGGAACATGCTATTCTGGAAATATTATGTAGGCAGCAGTGACAGGACATAAGAGAAGGGATAAATATAGGGGGGATGCGGTCAAGATGCCGCCGGCCGGAATCCCGGCGGTCAAAATACCGACGCCGGAATCCCGACCGCCACAATCCCGACATATTCTCCCTCCATGGGTGTCCACGACACCCATAGAGGGAGAATATAATAGTGTGCCGAGCGTAGCGTGGCACCGTGCCCGCAGCGTAGCGAGCGAAGCGAGCCCGCAAGGGGCTGCGTTCCGCTCGCCACCCCTGTCGGGATTGTGTGGTCGGGATTCCGGCGTCTGTATTTTAACCGCCGGGATTCCGGCCGGCGGCATTTAGTACTGATCCCATATAGGGTACCCGTACATTGCTAATTAATTACAAACAACTAAAATGAGACTTCCAAAACCATGCTTTTGCCTTGTAAATGATTGCTGCTTTAAAAAAGCCCAAGTTTGGCCGGCAACCAGCACCTCCGGCCAATTCGGATGGCCGTGCATCCCACCCCAGGAACCTTGGGCATATATACCTCACATCAGTCATTTCCATGGTGCTCTTGTCACAATGTTCATAGTGACAAAATATTAACCAGTGACAATTATATAACCAGTGTCCTTTACAAACCCAAGTTATGAATAATGAATATACAACATCCTGACTTGTTCTACATCCAGGCCCACAGGGGTACAGGGGAAACCGCAGGTGCCCTCCCCCCCTCATCCCCTCTAGGGATCAAGTTCCAGATTGTGTACTTGAATTATACATTATATATATGTTATACTGCACAGGACTCTGGTGTATTTTCTATAGTGCATTGGTGTTATTAATCTGGTACATTATCATGCATGTTCTAGCAGTATTTACTATATATGTTTATCAAGGGACCAAGACCATGCACTTGCTAATGGTTAGCCAAGCCTCTAAGCATGGGCCCCTACCACTGCATTTTCCCAGCGGGCCCTTCATGCCCCAGTCCGACACTGTATACAACAGTCCTTTCCATAACCCAGAAGTACAATCAAGGAAGCTGTCTCACAACAGACGGCACCCAGGAAACCAAGATTCCTCTATACACTGCAACAGAGAAGTGTAAATGATTGACTGCAATGTATAAAAATGGATAAAAGATGTTAAGATACTTCAAAAACATATCATGCAGCTCTTTTGTTGGACCGTGAGAAGAAGACTCATACAAACACTTATTAGTGTTCAAAAAAAAAAAGTTTATTATGTAAAAAGAATATCTGCTGGATCTCACGAGTAGGGCCCTCTTCCCTCATGTGCTTATACTTTTCTTACTTTAATAATCCTCAACTGCCCAGATCCCACAGTTTTTTGACCACCTGGAACTTATCTCTATGTTTACTTGTGTAGTTATGCTTAGTTGCCCTGTACTTGTCCTATATTGTATTCAACTGTAAGTCACTGTTTTCCTATTTTTTATGTGCATTTGTACTCTGTAATCGGGCGCTGCGGAACCCTTGTGGCGCCATATAAATAAAGGATAATAATAATAATAAATATAAAGTCAGGAATAAAATCTTGTTTGCACTGTTCAGGAATAATGGAGGGCAACTAAATATACTCAGTAATGTTTATGAATTTTCATTTCATGTGAACAGCTGCAGGAACAGAGGAGTGGTTCGGGCCCAATTAATGATCAGACATCGTGGCTTACAATCAAAACCAAATAGCTCCTTAATAAAGCTGCACAACTCGCTGTTGTAGATTTTCCTGTAATGCAAAAAACCACACTGAAAAGACTGTCAATTTATTTTATTTGCTTTGTCCAATGAGGACTGGATAATCGGAGATTACTAGGATGATACTACCATCTATGTTCTCACATTGGGGGTAATTCCAAGTTGATCGCAGCAGGAATTCTGTTAGCAATTAGGCAAAACCATGTGCACTGCAGGGGAGGCAGATATAACATGTGCAGAGAGAGTTAGATTTGGGTGGGGTGTGTTCAATCTGCAGTCTAATTTGCAGTGTAAAAATAAAGCAGCCAGTATTTACCCTGCACAGAAATAAAATAATCCAACCAAATCTAACTCTCTCTGCAAATGTTATATCTGCCTCCCCTGCAGTGCACATGGTTTTGCCCAACTGCTAAAAAATTTCCTGCTGCGATCAACTTGGAATTACCCCCATTATTCATTACATATGCATATTTCTCTGACGTCCTACTCCTAGTGGATGCTGGGAACTCCGTAAGGACCATGGGGAATAGCGGCTCCGCAGGAGACTGGGCACAACTAAAGAAAGCTTTAGGACTACCTGGTGTGCACTGGCTCCTCCCACTATGACCCTCCTCCAGACCTCAGTTAAGATTTCTGTGCCCGGCCGAGCTGGATGCACACTAGGAGGCTCTCCTGAGCTCCTAGAAAGAAAGTATATTTTAGGTTTTTTATTTTACAGTGAGACCTGCTGGCAACAGGCTCACTGCAACGAGGGACTAAGGGTGAAGAAGCGAACCTACCTAACTGGTGGTAGCTTGGGCTTCTTAGGCTACTGGACACCATTAGCTCCAGAGGGATCGCACACAGGACCCGACCTCGTCGTCCGGTCCCGGAGCCGCGCCGCCGTCCCCCTTACAGAGCCAGAAGCAAGAAGTGTCCGGAAAATCGGCGGCTGAAGACTTCTGTCTTCTCCAAGGTAGCGCACAGCACTGCAGCTGTGCGCCATTGCTCCTCATGCACACCACACACTCCGGTCACTGATGGGTGCAGGGCGCTGGGGGGGGGGCGCCCTGAGCAGCAATATTAACACCTTGGCTGGCAAAACTGACACCATATATAGCCCTAGAGGTTATATAGGTGTAAATTACCCCTGCCAGATTTACACAAACAGCGGGAGAAAGCCCGCCGAAAAAGGGGCGGAGCCATCTTCCTCAGCACACTGGCGCCATTTTCCCTCACAGCTCCGCTGGAAGGATCGCTCCCTGGCTCTCCCCTGCAGTCCTGCACTACAGAAAGGGTAAAAAAGAGAGGGGGGGCAATAAATTTAGGCGCAGTATATATAATACAAGCAGCTATAGGGGAAAACACTCTGTATAGTGATATCCCTGTGTTATATAGCGCTCTGGTGTGTGCTGGCATACTCTCCCTCTGTCTCCCCAAAGGGCTTTGTGGGGTCCTGTCCTCTGTCAGAGCATTCCCTGTGTGTGTGCTGTGTGTCGGTACTGCTGTGTCGACATGTATGATGAGGATAATGATGTGGAGGCAGAGCAAATGCCTGTGAATGTGATGTCACCCCCTGCGGGGTCGACACCTGTGTGGATGGACTTATGGAAGGAATTACGTGACAGTGTCAGCTCCTTACATAAAAGGTTTGACGACATAGGACAGCCGGCTACTCAGCTTGTGCCTGTCCAAGCGTCTCAAATGTCATCAGGGGCTTTAAAACGCCCGCTACCTCAGATGGCAGACACAGATGTTGACACGGATACCGACTCCAGTGTCGACGACGATGAGACTAGTGTACCTTCCAATAGGGCCACCCGTTACATGATTGAGGCAATGAAAAATGTATTACACATTTCTGATAGTACCCCAGGTACCACAAAAAAGGGTATTATGTTTGGTGAGAAAAAACTACCAGTAGTTTTTCCTGCATCTGAGGAATTAAATGAGGTGTGTGAGGAAGCGTGGACTTCCCCCGATAAGAAATTGATAATTTCTAAACGGTTATTGGCAGCGTACCCTTTCCCGCCAGAGGATAGGTCACGTTGGGAAACACCCCCTAGGGTAGATAAAGCGCTTACACGTTTATCAAAAAAGGTGGCACTACCGTCTCCGGATACGGCCGCCCCAAAAGGAACCTGCTGAGAGAAAGCAGGAGGCTACCCTAAAAGCTATATATACACACACGGGCATTATATTGCGACCAGCGATTGCATCGGCATGGATGTGCAGTGCTGCTGCTGCGTGGTCAGATTCCCTGTCGGATAATATTGATACTCTGGATAGGGACAATATTTTGCTGACAATAGAGCATATAAAAGACGCTGTCTTATACATGCGTGATGCACAGAGGGATATTTGCCGGCTGGCATAAAAAATAAGCGCAATGTCCATTGCCGCCAGAAGGGGGTTATGGACTCGGCAGTGGTCAGGTGATGCCGATTCAAAAAGGCACAGCGTCCGGTAAGTCCACAGCATGACGCTGGGGCTTCACAGGCAGACCCGGGTACGGTGGGGGCCCGTCTCAGAAATTTCAGCGCACAGTGGACTCTCTCACAGGTGGATCCCTGGATCCTTCAAGTAGTATCTCAGGGGTACAGGCTGGAATTCGAGGCGTCTCCCCCCCGCCGTTTCCTAAAATCTGCCTTACCAGCAACTCCCTCTGCCAGGGAGGCAGTGTTGGTGGCTATCCAAAAACTGTATTCACAGCAAGTGATTGTCAAGGTTCCCCTCCTTCAACAAGGAAAGGGTTACTATTCCACAATGTTTGTGGTACCGAAACCGGACGGTTCGGTGAGACCCATCTTAAATTTAAAATCCTTGAACACATATATCAAAAGATTCAAGTTCAAGATGGAATCGCTCAGGGCGGTTATTGCGAGCCTGGACGAGGGGGATTACATGGTATCCCTGGACATCAAGGATGCTTACCTGCATGTCCCCATTTACCATCCTCACCAGGAGTACCTCAGATTTGTGGTACAGGATTGCCATTACCAATTCCAGACACTGCCGTTTGGGCTGTCCACAGCACCGAGGGTGTTTACCAAGGTAATGGCAGAAATGATGATACTCCTTCGAAAAAAGGGAGTTTTAATTATCCCGTAATTGGACGATCTCCTTATAAAGGCGAGGTCCAGGGAGCAGTTGTTGGTCGGGGTAGCACTATCTCGGGAAGTGCTACAACAGCACGGATGGATTCTAAACATTCCAAAGTCACAGCTGGTTCCTACCACACGCCTACTGTTCCTGGGGATGGTTCTGGACACAGTACAGAAAAAAGTGTTTCTCCCGCTGGAGAAAGCCAAGGAGCTGTCATCTCTAGTCAGAGACCTCCTGAAACCAAAACAGGTATCGGTGCATCACTGCACACGAGTCCTGGGAAAAATGATAGCTTCCTACGAAGCAATTCCATTCGGCAGGTTCCATGCAAGAACCTTTCAGTGGGACCTCTTGGACAAGTGGTCAGGATCGCATCTTCAGATGCATCGGCTGATAACCCTGTCTCCAAGGACCAGGGTATCTCTACTGTGGTGGCTGCAGAGTGCTCATCTTCAAGAGGGCCGCAGATTCGGCATACAGGACTGGGTCCTGGTGACAACGGATGCCAGTCTTCGAGGCTGGGGAGCAGTCACACAGGGAAGAAACTTCCAAGAACTTTGGTCAAGTCAGGAGTCGTCCCTACACATAAATATTCTGGAACTGAGGGCCATTTACAATGCCCTAAGTCAGGCAAGGCTCCTGCTTCAAAACCAGCCGGTACTGATCCAATCAGACAACATCACGGCAGTCGCCCATGTAAACCGACAGGGCGGCACGAGAAGCAGGATGGCGATGGCAGAAGCCACAAGGATTCTCCGATGGGCGGAAAATCACGTCTTAGCACTGTCAGCAGTGTTCATTCCGGGAGTGGACAACTGGGAAGCAGACTTCCTCAGCAGACACGACCTACACCCGGGAGAGTGGGGACTTCATCCAGAAGTCTTCCAACTGATGGTAAACCGTTGGGAAAGGCCACAGGTGGACATGATGGCGTCCCGCCTAAACAAAAAACTAGAGAGATATTGCGCCAGGTCAAGGGACCCTCAGGCGATAGCTGTGGACGCTCTAGTGACACCGTGGGTGTACCAATCGGTTTATGTGTTCCCTCCTCTGCCTCTAATACCAAAGGTACTGAGAATAATAAGAAAACGAGGAGTAAGAACGATACTCGTGGTTCCGGATTGGCCAAGAAGAGCTTGGAAATGATATCAGAGGACCCATGGCCTCTACCGCTCAGACAGGATCTGCTACAGCAGGGGCCCTGTCTGTTCCAAGACTTACAGCGGCTGCGTTTGACGGCATGGCGGTTAAATACCGGATCCTAAAGGAAAAGGGCATTCCGGAGGAAGTCGTTCCTACGCTGATAAAAGCCAGGAAAGAAGTAACCGCAAACCATTATCACCGTATTTGGCGAAAATATGTTGCGGGGTGTGAGGCCAGGAAGGCCCCAACAGAAGAATTTCAGCTGGGTCGATTTCTGCACTTCCTACAGTCAGGAGTGACTATGGGCCTAAAATTGGGTTCCATTAAGGTCCAGATTTCGGCTCTGTCCATTTTCTTCCAGAAAGAACTGGCTTCACTACCTGAAGTTCAGACATTTGTAAAGGGAGTGCTGCATATTCAACCCCCTTTTGTGCCTCCAGTGGCACCTTGGGATCTCTGGTGTTGAGTTTCCTAAAATCACATTGGTTTGAGCCACTAAAAACCGTGGATCTGAAATATCTCACGTGGAAAGTGGTCATGTTATTGGCCTTGGCTTCGGCCAGGTGTGTATCAGAATTGGCGGCTTTGTCATTTAAAAGCCCTTATCTGATTTTCCATATGGATAGGGCAGAATTGAGGACTCGTCCTCAGTTTCTCCCTAAGGTGGTATCAGCTTTTCACTTGAACCAACCTATTGTAGTGCCTGCGGCTACTAGGGACTTGGAGGATTCCAAGTTACTGGACGTAGTCCGGGCCCTGAAAATATATGTTTCCAGGACGGCTGGAGTCAGGAAAACTGACTCGCTATTTATCCTGTATGCACCCAACAAACTGGGTGCTTCTGCTTCTAAGCAGACTATTGCTCGCTGGATTTGTAGCACAATTCAGCTGGCGCATTCTGCGGCTGGACTGCCGCATCCTAAATCAGTAAAAGCCCACTCCACGAGGAAGGTGGGCTCATCTTGGGCGGCTGCCCGAGGGGTCTCGGCTTTACAACTTTGCCAAACTGCTACTTGATCAGGGGCAAACACGTTTGCTAAATTCTACAAATTTGATACCCTGGCTGAGGAGGACCTTGAGTTCTCTCATCGGTGCTGCAGAGTCATCCGCACTCTCCCGCCCGTTTGGGAGCTTTGGTATAATCCCCATGGTCCTTACGGAGTCCCAGCATCCACTAGGACGTCAGAGAAAATAAGATTTTACTCACCGGTAAATCTATTTCTCGTAGTCCGTAGTGGATGCTGGGCGCCCATCCCAAGTGCGGATTGTCTGCAATACTTGTATATAGTTATTGCCTAACTAACGGGTTATTGTTATGAGCCATCTGTTGAGAGGCTCAGTTATGTTTCATACTGTTAACTGGGTATTGTATCACGAGTTATACGGTGTGATTGGTGTACTGGTATGAGTCTTACCCGGGATTCAAAATCCTTCCTTATTGTGTCAGCTCTTCCGGGCACAGTATCCTAACTGAGGTCTGGAGGAGGGTCATAGTGGGAGGAGCCAGTGCACACCAGGTAGTCCTAATTCTTTCTTTAGTTGTGCCCAGTCTCCTGCGGAGCCGCTATTCCCCATGGTCCTTACGGAGTTCCCAGCATCCACTACGGACTACGAGAAATAGATTTACCGGTGAGTAAAATCTTATTTTTCTACCAGAGAGTGAAATATTTCTGTCAAGTAGATTCACAGACGGGTTTTTACCAGATTCGCCTACATTTACTACAGAATAACATTAAACCTTGGCTGACTGAAACTCCCAGAATACTTATACTGGTTTATTATTGTTTCCATCAAGAAAAACAAGGGCTCATTAGAAGAGATCAAATGTCACCTCTGCTAATAAAAACCTGAAACTACTTCTAGAAATAAGCTTAACATATATGTATATACTGTACTGAATATAGCAAAGGGCAAAAAAGGATATTACAAATAGATACGACCTGGATTCACTCTGGTTCCAGGGTAAAGTCCACTTTTTTTTTTTTGTTCTGTGAAAACAAAAAAATAAAAATAACATGATACAACATTTAATAACACATTTTGGGTTCAAAATAATAATAATGTTTACTTGTGTTCTACCCTAGATATTTTTTCAGGCCCATAACAGCATACACTAGTGGTTCCCAAACTTTTTTGAATCACGGCCCCCTAGAGTATCAGAATTTTTTTATCGGCACCCCTAGGCCAAAACTTTCTTATTGAGAAATTTTTAAAGAAATATTCAGTTAAGTAAATTGTGTCTATATGTCATCCTTAGGTTCAGTTGTGTGGTGAGGGACAGGATTTGCTTCAGATTGCCCACATATTTTATGATTGGCAGCCACCAGCACTAGTTTTGCCAATTACATTAAGTCCTAGACTTCCAATCCAAAGAACCTCTGTAAGTGCCCCGAGGCACCCCAGGGTACCACGGCACACAGTTTGAGAACCACTGGCATACACTCTTATCAAAATTTCTACTAATAGTAAGTATATGTGCTACAAATAGAAAAACAGAAGCCAACAAATAGACACTAAAGGCAGTCTACTAGAGTATATAAAAAAAAAATCACTGTTCATTTAAACGTTTATGAAAAAGTCTGATTTCTGATTCAAAGTCTATGCCCCTCACCTCAAAAGGTCACCATTTCTAATGCCCTACTGATGACTAAGAACCAAACATTGGTAACTGCATCATTGACCTCCTCAGCCATTTAGCTCACCGCACGTCCCTGCTGAACTTCTATTTCTGTATAAGCGACTGTTGGGCATAAACTTGCCTGATGCTTTTATGGGAACCATTCAGAGTGGAGAAAAAATAACTTCTAATGGGTAGCTTACACAAGTGCACAAACATGAATTTTGGCTTCATACTGTTTTGATATTTTATTGCTGTACAGATTTTAGATAATTTAAGTCACACAATGGCCTTCATTCCGAGTTGTTCGCTCGCTGATAATTTTAGCAGAATTGCTTAATAGGCTAAAATCCGGCAGTTCTGCGCATGCGTATGCATCTCAGGGCGCACGCGCTAAGCAAATTTACACAAAACTATGCTATTTTACTCACAGGCGAACAAAGCTTTTCAATCGCTCTGCTGATTGACAGAAAGTGGGAGTTTCTGGGCGGAAACTGGCCGTTTTCAGGGAGTGTGCTAAAAAACGCAGGCGTGCCAGGTAAAAACGCAGGAGTGGCTGGAGAAACGGAGGAGTGGCTGGTCGGAAGCTGGGCGTGTTTGTGACGTCAAACCAGGAGCTAAGCGGACTGAGGTGATCGCAATCTAGGAGTAGGTCTGGAGCTACTCAGAAACTGCAAGGAAATTGCTTCGTTAGCAATTCTGCTAATATTAGCAGAATTGCTAATCTTTCGTTAGCAATTGCTAATCTTTCGTTAGCAATTCTGCTATGCTAAAATACACTCCCAGAGGGTGGCGGCTTTGTGTTTGCATTTCTGCTAAAAGTAGCTAGCGAGCGAACAACTCGGAATGAGGGCCTATGGCCCAGAAACACCCACTTCCTGTCAATCACACTACGAACACCAGAACGAAGAAAAAACCTCGTAATGCCGTGAGTAAAATACCAAACTTCTTAGCAAATTTACTTGCCGCAGTGCGAACATTGCGCATGCGCAATTAGCAGAAAATCGCTGCGATGCAAAGAAAATTACCGAGCGAACAACTCGGAATGAGGGCCTGTATTCACAATGGTGCACGGCTTGAAAGGAAGGATGGCCTGTTGCATTATGGGTGAGTAGCAGTGTGCTCCTGGTGGAGATGATAAAAGTAATCCAAGTGAAGGCAAATTGAAAGACGCCTTGGAGGGAGTTGGTTGTGGCTGTCAAGATTAGTGACAGTCAGTGTTAGGAGCAATGGCAGACTTAGGTGTTCCACTGCATACAATGCCATTTAGATTTTTGCTGTTGGTGGCCTTGATGCTTTCAGACATTCCACTCAGTGCTAGGCATTTCCACATCATTGTAGTAATTTCTTGTCTTATTAACTTATACTCCCTTTCCACTACAAATCCAGGTCCAACCCATGCAGGGGCAGATTGGCCATATGGGTCACCAGGAAGATTCCTGGTGGGCTGACGTGTCTGTGGGGACGGTTTTATTTGTTGTTATGTGGCCGGTGGGATGGCCCCACATGACAAGCAGCCCACCGCACTCGGCGGGTAATTCAGAGTTGATCGCAGCAGCAAATTTGTTAGCAGTTGGGTAAAACCATGTGCACTTCAGGGGGGGCAGATATAACGTGTACAGAGAGAGTCAAATTTGGGTGGGGTGTGTTCAAACTTAAATCTAAATTGCACTGTAAAAATACAGCAGCCAGTATTTACCCTGCACAGAAACAAAATAACCCACCCAGATCTAACTCTCTCTGAAAATGTTATATCTGCCCTCCCTCCCCCAGCGGTGCACATGGTTTTGCCCAACTGCTAACAAATTTGCTGCTGCGATCAACTCTGAATTACACGGCATTGTCCCCATTCATTCTGCTATTCCATCTCTGCAGTACAGCAACTCTGCCATCCAGGGATGCTGCCATGGCTACACAGTTTGTTATACCTCTGAAGCCCCTTGTCTCAGATATAACTGCAGCAAAAAACACAAGGAAGGCCGCAATTGCGTAAAATCAGTCCCTATGAGGAGGAATCCTGCCCCCTTCAACAGACCCCACCCCCTCATCAGACTACACCCCCATTAGGGCTACTTCCATAATTTTACTGGGCTGGTTTTCCACCCCAATCCACCCCTGGACCTGTGAAACACGGGTTTCAAGTCGTGTCACAGCACCTCAAAATCCTGTTCACATTGCAGGCAGGACCCAGGTTAGTGGTCTTCCCTCTTCCGCACTTGAAGATGACATCATCTCCAAGTGCCGTGAGCTGGATCTCCATAGGGTTTTAATGGGACCCAGGTCACCCGTTTACACTGTACCCTTACCCGGGTCCAACCCTGGTAGCTACTGGGTTAGAATTCCTGGGTAACTGAACCTAAGTTATTTTTGGAAGAGAGACCCTTTTCCACTGAGCTGCGACCTGGGTAGACCCGGCAATAACCCAGAATATTGTGGCAGTGCATAAGGGGTATAATTGGGATTGGTCACATGTATTTATAAGGCTGTCAATGCTCACTCATTTCCTGCAATAGAATTTGCTTGTGGCTTTTATGTTACAGTTGTCATCTAATGAGCCTAATTGTTACTAATCTTGTTTAGCTGGATTATACCGGTCTGACACCTGCTTCGACCTCTACTTGTATAAAAACTATCCATGTCTGATGCCCATATTGAGCTTAAGTATCAACCATTCTGCCATCTGTCTTGACCTTTGCTTGTGACCTCACCTTATAGATAGCTACTTGTCCTGATTCTGGCTTGTTACTGTACAATTCATTGCTTTTTTAATTTAGCCTGCGGATAAAATTTGCACTCGCTGGTTTCCCAAGGAAAAAAAAGACAATTGGTCCCTATCATCTAACATAATGTACTCCCAACACCATAATGCTGATGGGTTTTCACAGGAAAGTGAGGTCACGGTAGCAGTCGAATAGCACAGTCACACTTTAGATTCCTTCACAACACTATTGCCCCTGAGACCTTCTCCTATAACCTGCTCCTGCATCTGGACGATTATCAGGCACATGGTCTCTGCCTACACCACAGACCCCTACTGGTGTCCCTGGCACCCACCTGGATCGACATTTGCCCCACAGTGTCTCACCATCTGATTCACTGGAATACTAGCTCATCCACCCTGGCCATCATCAAGACTCAGCTCTGTTACTCAAGACTCTAGCTTTAGCTTGACATCATCCAATGGACCCCCCTCCCACTCCAGAGGTCACGCATTTGATTTAGTCTTCCCCACAGTTGTGATAGGGACATGCAGTGAGGTAAATGGCTCAGGAGGCACTGGCCAGTACCAGAGCCAGATTTACACACAATATATCCAAGTCCAAGGGTTCATGTGGACATTGTACACAGGTGCAGCAGTATATACATGTGGGCATTATACACAGGTGCAGCAGTATAGACATGTGGGCATTGTACACAGGTGCAGCAGTATAGACATGTGGGCACTGTACACAGGTGCAGCAGTATATACATGTGGGCATTGTACACAGATGCAGCAGTATATACATGTGGGCATTGTACACAGGTGCAGCAGTATATACATGTGGGCATTGTACACAGGTGCAGGAGTATATACATGTGGGCATTATACACAGGTGCAGCAGTATAGACATGTGGGCATTGTACACAGATGCAGCAGTATATACATGTGGGCACTGTACACAGGTGCAGCAGTATATACATGTGGGCACTGTACACAGGTGCAGCAGTATATACATGTGGGCATTGTACACAGGTGCAGCAGTATATACATGTGGGCACTGTACACAGGTGCAGCAGTATATACATGTGGGCATTGTACACAGATGCAGCAGTATATACATGTGGGCATTGTACACAGGTGCAGCAGTATATACATGTGGGCATTGTACACAGGTGCAGCAGTATATAAATGTGGGCATTGTACACAGGTGCAGCAGTATATACTGCTGGAAATTTCAGGAGTTTTAAACAGAGATGTGTGGAAAGAGAGTTTTGACTATAAAAATGTTAAAATAATACAAATAAGATATTTATAATATACAGTATTCTTTGTATTTTTTTATATACTTTATATTGTCAAAATTCTGATGTATACTGGAGTATGATAGGAAAGGCTCTGCCTCACCTGGTACCTTTGGACCTGCTGCCAGTTAGCCGTTTATGCTTACAAAAGCTCTGCTTTATGGTAAACAAGGAATACATGCTATATCCCAGTTGTCGGGATGCTGGCGGTCACATGACCAACCACGGCATCCCGACATTAAACATCCTGACATCGAAGTGGGTAAGTATTTATAACCCCCGTCCCCTAACCTAACCCTTGGGGGGGGGGGGGGGGGGGGGCTAGGGCTAACCCTCAGGGGTGGGGGCTAGGGCGAACCCCTCCTAGTACCTAGTACCTAACCCTAACCCACTCTTTCCTGGGCTCTAACCCTAACCCCGATACTCACCTTAAGAAAGTTAGCTGTCGGTGATCCTGTATCAGTGTCCTGAGTGGTGTCGGGATTCCAGCATCGATCACATGACCACCGGCATCCTGACAGCCGTAAAGGCTATACGCATCCCCTAAACAATCAAACTTCAAATCTTTTATCTGGCCAGTCTCTCCACACCATGCCAACTCTTTGCTATCGTCAACTCCATTCACTATCACCTTGCTCCTGGTTACCCTACTCACTCTCTGCCCTTAACTTCACTTACTTCACTACCTATACGATGAAATCTCCTCTATCCAGCTTCTCCACTACCACCTCCCTCACCTGCCTTTCCACCATTATCGCCTTCTCTGCTTCCACTGGTGATGAAGTTCACATCCTACTTTCCTTGTCTTCTCCCTAAACTTGCCCACCTCTTTTGGTCTCTCTCTTCAGATGCTTACTCTCACCCTGCCCATCTCTTTAACGTCCCTCTCTTCTGGCTCTGGGTCCACTTCATTCAAAATATGCCCATCTTTAAGAAACCGTCTCTTTACTTTGACTGTCTCTCTCTACCACGCTACCTCTTACCTCCCTTATGCCTCCAAGTTCCTTGGGATTATTTTCATGTCTATCTCTGCCTAGTTTCATTACTTTCCACTTACTTTAAAACCTCTTCAATCTGGCTTCCACACTGCTGCAGGGCCGGATTAACGCTCGAGGGGCCTGGGTCACTAAGGTCAAGGGGGCCCCCAGACACCCATATATATTTATATATATTTTGAATACACACACACACAGCAAACTTATGCATAACACCCATATTCAGCATACATACAAACACAGTTACACACACAGCATTACCTACACACACATAGCATGCATACATACACACATACATACAATCACACACAGCATACTGTAACACACATAGCATGCACGCACATGCACACACACAAACACACGGCATACCTACAAATACACACATAGCATACATACATACACTAAACATACCTACAGACACACACACACACACACACACACACACACACACACACACACAAAATAAAGCACTAACCAAGAGCCAGCCGGGCATCTGCTTCAGTCATGTTGGGGGTGCAGAGATGGAGACAAGGCTGTCTCCATCTTTGAAAATTAACTTGGTCCGGCAAGGGGGGGCCCCTGAGATTTGGGGGGCCCAGGGTAACGTATCCGGCTCTGCACTGCTGATACTCTCAATAGGACCACCAAATACCTTCTTACAGCCAAATCCAAGAGGCACTTCCCATTTCTCATTATCCTTGATCTATCTACCTCCTACATCACCATCAGCTCCTTTAACCTTTTATACCATCTATAAGTTGATGACACCCAAATTTACCTTTCTTCTCCTGACCGCTATCCCTCCATCCTCTCAAGCATCTCCAGATGCCTGTCTCCCATCTCCTCCTGCATGTCTCAGCGTTTCTTAAAGTTTAACAAAACAGAGACTGAACTTGCTTTTCAAGGATCATTTCATCTCTCCCTGTTAATTATATTATTTTCTCCTCTGTCACCCAAGTCCACTGCCTTGATGTCATCCTAATCTCTGTGGTCTCATTCAATCCTCACATTTGGGACATCTTTAATTTCAGCCTTGTGATTCCCAGCACCAGAATATCACCAGAATCCATTTCTTCCTTACCCTTGATTCCAGCAAAATGTTCATATACACACTCATTATTCCCTGCTTAGACAATTGTATCCTCCTCCTCGCTGGTCTCTGTATCGTCTCTCCCCTTTTCAAACTATTCTTAATGTTGCTGCTCATCTCAAATTCCTCTCCAACTCTATAGCATCTGCAACCACCCTTGCTTCACTGGCTCCCAAACAGAAACCTTTAAACTATAGCTCACGTATAAAGCTTTAAACCACTTCTCCCTTCCCTAGATCTCTCAGCGCTGTAACTAGGTGTGTGCAGAAGGGGCATTGCCCATAGCGCACACCTAGTTAGAGCGCATATTCCCCCTGTGCCTGGCTGCCCCATACGCAGACTACGTGGCTGAGTGAGGCGCCACAGTTTGGAGGGCGTCGGGTTGTCACGGAGACAACAGCACCAGCCGACTTTCAAATGTGGCGCCTGCCGCAGCCAATCAGATGCAGGTGTCCTATGACGTCTCCATGGTTGTAGTCCTTTCCTCTGAAGCCACCCGCCCGTGTCCAGCTTAAGCTGCCGCTGCTGCTGAGGTCCTGGCAGCGCTGTGGCTGATCTCTGCTGCCAGTGAAGTGGACAGGACGAGTCAGGAGCCGGCAACAGCACGTACGTGCCTACACAGACACTACACTACACTACACTATACTTCACTACACTATATTACACTACACTTCACTACAGTACACTACACTCTAAGGGTAGGGGGGAGGGGTGTAAGGGGGATTCTGCCTGCCATAATCTGTAAAAGGGGGACCTATCCTGCCGTAACGTGTAAAAGGGGGACTCTGCCTGCCATAATGTGTAAAAGGGGGACCTATCCTGCTGTAACATGTAAAAGGTGGACTCTGCCTGCCGTAACGTGTAAAAGGGGGATGCTGCCTGCCGTAATGTGTAAAAAAGGGGACACTGTCTGCCGTAATGTGTAAAAAAGGGGACGTTGTCTGCGGTAATGTGTAAAAATGGGAATCTGCCGTAATGTGTAAAAAGGGGGACGCTGTCTGCCGTAATGTGTAAAAAGGGGGACGCTGTCTGCCGTAATGTGTACAAAAGGGGACGCAGTCTGGCGTAATGTGTAAAAAGGAGGCGCTGTCTACCGTAATGTGTAAAAAGGGGACTCTGTCTGCCGTAATGTGTAAAAAGGGGACGCTGTCTGCCGTAATGTGTAAAAAGTGTCTCTACCTGGTGTTGTGGCGCTACTGTGTGGCATAATTTGAGTAATGGAGACTACTGTGCGCCATTGTGAATTGGTATTATTTTGTGGCCACACCCCTTTCCCGTGAAGCCACGCCCCTATATTTTTTGCACTGCCGCCGGTTTACGTTAAGGGGGAGCGCCTATGCCGTTTCTTGCACACAGCGCTAAAATGTCTAGTTATGGCACTGACATCTCTAACCTCATCTCTGTCCACACACAATCCCACCCTGCTCTGACCACTGCTTTCCTCCACCTAGGTCACTTCCTCTCATGCTCACCTGAAGGATTTCCGTTTAGTTGCCCCAATTCCATGGAACGCACTTTATTACCCAGTCAGGCTCTCAACCAGTCTTCCCAGCATTAAACCTTCCCTTATAATGAGCCTTTTTATTTGAGCATACCCATCATCTTGATAACTTACTATTCTTCTCTATCCTTCCTCCATATACCACACCCGTTTGTCCTCCACTACTATTTAGCCCTTTACCATAGCATGTAAGCTGATAAGGGCAAAGCATTACTACTCTCCTGTTCCTCCCTAGCACTATACCAGTCACCAGTGCTCCGCTTTCTTGTATCCTTCTCCCCGTTAGTGACTAACTCTGCTTGCCCATACATTGGATACAGTATCACGGAGTAATGAACAGATTCTCTGATATCATCAGCATATTGCTCTACCCAGTCTGTGCTGTGGTCAGGGATTAAAGTGGGTGTTCCACCACCTGTAATGGTAGAGGAAACTAGTTCCACCACTTCCATTTCCCTGCACAGTAATTCCAACAGAAAATCTTCCACGTCACCTACATCATGTCACAACTGAGGGCCTGAGCTGACGGGAGGCAGCCTCAGCTGTAGGGGCTGAGATGTACCGGAACCTGGGAGGTTGTATCAGACCCCTGGACATGTAAGTAACATGAATAATAACTGCCCGAAGGCGTGACCACGACAACTTGGATAAAAGTCAATGATGTTTATTATGACAACTCCGCAACACAGCAGCAGTAAAAGAAAACGTAAAAGTCAGCAAAGAATAAATACAGTTCCTGGGTACTACAGGATGGCAGGAGCCACAGGGCTCTGGTAGTGTGAGATAGTTCTTATGATCTTCTAGATGGAAAGTCCTTACCAGACCCGACTGTAGCAATGGAGATAACCCAGGATTGTGCCAGCTGGTGTTCCAGGAAAAGCTGGGTTGCTGAAGATAAAACAGCTGCTGTGGATACTGGCTGGAACCAGACTGTTGTTAGCACGGAGTGGATACTGGCTGGAACCAGTTAAATAATAAATGAACTTGGGAGCGATGAAATATGAACTGAAATGTAGAACTTGAGAGCGGAGAAATAATAATACCGGTGGAGAGTGGTAAAGTGTAGAAAGGACACCGGCCCTTTAAGGGAAGCTGTACTCTGCTGGAAGCTGAGCTGGAAGCAGGTAATGTTGTAGCTGGAAACAGATGAATCCACAATGGATTGGAGAGTCAGGCTACACCGCAGGTGGAATGCTGGTGCGGGTCTCTATGGTGGAAGTCTTGAGACAGGAGCTGGAACCTGGAAGACAATCACAGGAGAGAGACAAACAGGAACTAGGTTTGACAACCAAAGCACTGACGCCTTCCTTGCTCAGGCACAGTGTATTTATACCTGCAGCAAGGAAGGGATTGGCTAGGCAATTATGCAGATTATCAATACTGAGAACAGATTGGTGGAAATGATCAGCTGACAGAATCCAAGATGGCTGCGCCCATGCAGACACTTGGAGGGAAGTTTGGTTTGTAATCCATGTGGTAATGAAAACAGTAATGGCGGCGCCGGCCACCGGAGACAGGAGGCGCCAGGCTGACAGATGCACATCCAACCACGCGGACACAGCGGAGGCCGCGGCTGACGTAATCGCCACTCAGACACTCTGCATGCAGAAGAGCAGGGACGGCGGCGGAGGCCGCGGGAGACGCCATGCCAGGTGTAATATGGCGTTTACTGTGACAGCGTCCCAGAGTGACAGGAGAGGATACAGGAATGTACACATCAGGATAACAGATGGGATCCGGTCCTGGAGCGCTGAGCCAGCCTTAGGAGGCATCTGATGGGTAAGAAATGGCGTCCAGATACCCGGATCGTGACAGCACCCCCCCCTTTAGGAGTGGCCCCAGGACACTTCTTTGGCTTTTGAGGAAATTTGGAATGGAATCTCCGGACCAAGGCAGGAGCATGGACATCAGAAGCATTGGTCCATGAACGTTCCTCAGGACCATAACCCTTCCAGTCAATAAGATATTGTAGTTGACCGTAACGGTGACGTGAGTCCAGGATCTTGGCCACTTCATACTCAACGCCTCGTTGAGTTTGGACTTTCGGAGTTGGAGGAAGTGAGGAATGAAACCGATTCAAGATCAGCGGTTTCAACAGGGAAACATGGAATGTCCTGGGTATTTTTAAGAAGGGAGGCAACTGGAGTCTGTAAGCAACAGGATTGATGACTTGTTCAATCTTGAAAGGACCGATATAGCGAGGTGCAAACTTCATACTGGGAACTCTTAACCTCAAATTCTTCGTAGATAACCATACCCGATCACCCACCTTGAGAGCAGGAACTGCTCGACGCTTCTTATCCGCAAACTTCTTGTACCTGAACGATGCCTTGAGCAGAGCTGATCGTACGCTCTTCCAGATATTGGCAAACTGATGCAAGGTGATATCCACTGCGGGAACAGAAGTTGCTGGAAGCGGTTGGAACTCAGGGACTTTAGGGTGGAATCCAAAGTTAGTGAAGAATGGTGTTGAAGCAGATGAAGAATGATACTGGTTGTTATGACAGAACTCGGCCCAGGGAAGTAATTGAACCCAGTCATCTTGAGAGGAGGACACATAGATGCGGAGGAAGGCCTCCAAGTCCTGATTCACCCTCTCGGTTTGACCATTGGTCTGAGGATGGTAAGCCGTGGAAAACTTTAGCTTGACTTGGAGGACTTGACATAAACTTCGCCAGAATTTGGCTGTGAATTGAACTCCTCGATCTGAGATAATTTCTTCAGGAAGACCGTGGAGTCGGAAGATCTCTTGTATGAATACTTGAGCCAACTTGGAAGCTGACGGAAGACCGGTGAGAGGAATGAAGTGTGCCATCTTGGTGAACCGGTCAACTACCACCCAGATGGTATTGAACTTGTTGCACATGGGTAAGTCTGTAATAAAATCCATCGACAAATGGGTCCAAGGTCGACGGGGAACAGATAGTGGAACCAGTTGCCCCGCAGGCGACTGGCGGGATACCTTATGTTGAGCACACTTTGGGCAAGATGCAATAAACTCCAAGACGTCCTTTTTCAGAGTTGGCCACCAATAGGACCTAGAGATAAACTCCAGGGTTTTTTGGATACCTGTATGTCCGGCAAAACGGGAAGCATGGGCCCAATGCATGAGCTTCTTCCTTAGCATCGGTTTCACAAAACTTTTCCCTGATGGGGGCGTAGAGTCCATCCCTACCGTGGAGAATGCCAACGGATTTATAATAGGATGCTTGTCTGAAGACTCTGACTCATTTTCTTGCTCCCATGAGCGGGAAAGGGCATCGGCCTTGCGATTCTGAGAGCCCGGACAGAACTGGAGTTTAAAGTCGAACCTGGAAAAGAAAAGTGCCCATCTGGCCTGACGAGGGTTGAGACATTGTGCGCCTTTCAGATATAAAAGGTTCTTGTGGTCTGTAAGTATGGTGATTGAATGAGAAGCTCCCTCCAACAGATACCTCCACTCTTCTAGAGCGAGCTTGATGGCTAGCAACTCCTGGTCGCCAATGGCATAGTTGCGCTCAGCTGGGGAGAACTTCCGGGAGAAGAAACTGCAAGGGTGTAAATGGCCATCTTTAGCCCTCTGAGATAACACCGCTCCTACTCCAACGGAGGAGGCATCCACCTCTAAGATGAAAGGAGAGTCGATGTCAGGCTGTTTCAGAACGGGCGCAGAGATGAACCTTTGTTTTAAAAGATGAAATGCTTGCATGGCTTCTTCAGACCACTTGGACGGGTTAGCACCCTTCTTAGTGAAAGCAGTAATAGGCGCCACAATGGTGGAAAAGTCTCGTATAAACTTTCGGTAATAGTTGGCGAACCCTAAGAACCTCTGGACCCCTTTGAGGGTTAAGGGTACCGGCCAATTTTGGATTGCTTGTAGTTTCTCAGGATCCATCTCTAGTCCGGAACCGGACACAATGTACCCTAGAAACGGAATGGACTTGACTTCAAAGACGCATTTTTCTAATTTGCAATAGAGATGATTGACACGGAGACGGGACAGAACCTCTTTAACCCAAAAACGATGTTCCTCTAAATCGTTGGCAAAAATGAGGATATCGTCTAGATAGACCACGACATGACGGTATAGAATGTCTCTGAAGATCTCATTGACAAAATGCTGGAAGACAGCTGGAGCATTGCTCAATCCGAAGGGCATGACGAGGTACTCATAATGTCCGTCACGGGTGTTAAAGGCGGTCTTCCACTCGTCACCCTCACGGATCCGGATGAGATTGTATGCACCTCTCAAGTCCAGCTTTGTAAAGATGGTAGCTCCGCTAACTCTGTCAAAGAGCTCAGTAATCAGGGGTAAAGGATAACGGTTCTTGATGGTAATGTCGTTCAAACCTCTGTAGTCGATGCACGGCCGCAGACCACCATCTTTCTTTTTTACAAAAAAGAAGCCTGCGCCGGCTGGAGAAGAAGAAGGTCGAATGAACCCCTTTGCTAGGTTCTCTTTAATATATTCCTCCATAGAATGCGTCTCAGGCAGAGACAACGGATAAGTTCGGCCTCGAGGTGGAACCTTCCCTGGAACGAGATCAATCGGGCAGTCCCATTCTCTATGAGGAGGAAGGATATCAGCAGAAGCTTTACTGAACACATCCGTGAAATCTTGATATGGAGGAGGTGGAACATCAGACGACCTGGGGGAGGAAGAACAGACAGGCAATACTTTAAACAAACATGTCTCAGCACAGGAGGAACCCCATGCCAGGATTTGCGTAGTCGTCCAATCAATTGTAGGATTGTGAAGACGGAGCCATGGAAGGCCCAGGACCACAGGATGTGTGGCTCTTGGAATCACTAAAAAAGAAATAAGTTCGGAATGAAGAACTCCCACTCTCAGACGAACTGGTAGAGTCCTTAAAGAAATAACTGCATCAAAAATTTTGCTGCCATCCACGGCAGTTAAAGAAATGGACGAAGGAAGTCTCTCGGTGGGTAGGAACCACCGTTTAACATAGGCTTCGGTAATAAAGTTCCCAGCTGCTCCGGAATCAAGGAGGGCAATGACGTTCCGATAACGTTGAGCAACTTGAAGCGAGACTGGGAGATTACAATCTTGAGGAGATGGAGAGGAGATCATTACTCCTAGCCGGCCCTCTCCTTGGCGAGCTAGGATTTGGAGTTTCCCGGACGTTTGGGACAGGCATTAATGGTGTGAGACGGAGCTGCACAATAGAGACAGAGAGACTCGGAGAGACGTCTTCGGCGCTCAGCAGGAGTTAAACGGGAACGGCCAAGTTGCATGGGCTCATCTTTAGATGGTGACAGTTGACGAGGAGGAGGAGCAGAAGATTTTGGAGCAGATGATCTTCCACGCTCAGTTGCTCTCTCTCTGAAACGTAAATCAACTTTCGTGCAGAGTGAGATTAGCTCATCTAACTTAGAAGGTAAGTCTCTGGTAGCTAACTCATCTTTAATACGCTCAGATAAGCCATGCCAGAATGCAGCATACAGGGCCTCGTCGTTCCATGCCAGTTCGGATGCCAGGATCTGGAACTGTATCAGATATTGTCCTACAGTACGTGACCCCTGGCGTAAACGGAGAATCTCGGATGAAGCTGAGGTTACCCGGCCTGGCTCGTCGAAGATGCGCCTGAATGTTGACACGAAGGCAGTGTAGGAAGATAGCAGGGTGTCGGACCTCTCCCATAACGGTGATGCCCAATCAAGGGCTGAGCCACTGAGAAGAGAAATAATGTAGGCAATTTTTGTACGGTCACTGGGAAAATTGCCAGGTTGTAGCTCAAACTGAATCTCACACTGGTTGAGAAATCCCCTGCAGAATCTTGAAGATCCGTCAAATTTTGCTGGCGTTGGAAGATGAAGACGTGGAGCAGAAATGGGTAAGGTGGGTGGGGTTATAGCTGGAGTCACTGTGGTTGACGCACCAGACGCGCCTGATCCACGGAGAGTTGTCTGAATCCCATCCAGCCGAGTAGAGAGATCCTGGAGACAGCGGATGATGTGGCCCTGTGCAGCCTCCTGATGTTCTAGTCGGGCTGCCAGTTCTTGCATCGGCCTGGCCGCTTGATCCTGGTCTCCGGCTGGATTCATTAGGTCAGTGCTTACTGTCACAACTGAGGGCCTGAGCTGACGGGAGGCAGCCTCAGTTGTAGGGGCTGAGATGTACCGGAACCTGGGAGGTTGTATCAGACCCCTGGACATGTAAGTAACATGAATAATAACTGCCCGAAGGCGTGACCACGACAACTTGGATAAAAGTCAATGATGTTTATTATGACAACTCCGCAACACAGCAGCAGTAAAAGAAAACGTAAAAGTCAGCAAAGAATAAATACAGTTCCTGGGTACTACAGGATGGCAGGAGCCACAGGGCTCTGGTAGTGTGAGATAGTTCTTATGATCTTCTAGATGGAAAGTCCTTACCAGACCCGACTGTAGCAATGGAGATAACCCAGGATTGTGCCAGCTGGTGTTCCAGGAAAAGCTGGGTTGCTGAAGATAAAACAGCTGCTGTGGATACTGGCTGGAACCAGACTGTTGTTAGCACGGAGTGGATACTGGCTGGAACCAGTTAAATAATAAATGAACTTGGGAGCGATGAAATATGAACTGAAATGTAGAACTTGAGAGCGGAGAAATAATAATACCGGTGGAGAGTGGTAAAGTGTAGAAAGGACACCGGCCCTTTAAGGGAAGCTGTACTCTGCTGGAAGCTGAGCTGGAAGCAGGTAATGTTGTAGCTGGAAACAGATGAATCCACAATGGATTGGAGAGTCAGGCTACACCGCAGGTGGAATGCTGGTGCGGGTCTCTATGGTGGAAGTCTTGAGACAGGAGCTGGAACCTGGAAGACAATCACAGGAGAGAGACAAACAGGAACGAGGTTTGACAACCAAAGCACTGACGCCTTCCTTGCTCAGGCACAGTGTATTTATACCTGCAGCAAGGAAGGGATTGGCTAGGCAATTATGCAGATTATCAATACTGAGAACAGATTGGTGGAAATGATCAGCTGACAGAATCCAAGATGGCTGCGCCCATGCAGACACTTGGAGGGAAGTTTGGTTTGTAATCCATGTGGTAATGAAAACAGTAATGGCGGCGCCGGCCACCGGAGACAGGAGGCGCCAGGCTGACAGATGCACATCCAACCACGCGGACACAGCGGAGGCCGCGGCTGACGTAATCGCCACTCAGACACTCTGCATGCAGAAGAGCAGGGACGGCGGCGGAGGCCGCGGGAGACGCCATGCCAGGTGTAATATGGCGTTTACTGTGACAGCGTCCCAGAGTGACAGGAGAGGATACAGGAATGTACACATCAGGATAACAGATGGGATCCGGTCCTGGAGCGCTGAGCCAGCCTTAGGAGGCATCTGATGGGTAAGAAATGGCGTCCAGATACCCGGATCGTGACACATCAACAGATGATGCAGGCGGCGCTAGTGTTACTGATGAGCTGCAGCCATCTCCCCTTTCTCAGGTACCGGTGGCTCCATGGTCCTCCTCCATCTACAGCCCACCCCCCTGGTACTCACACACGCTGTGCCTGTTGGGCAGCATTCATCCCCTCCTCAGGTCCCAGTGGCTTCCTTTTCTGTCACTGCTCCTGAATTGAAGAAGAGCCATGAAGAGGGGCAGGCTCTATGCATCTTGAAGGCAAGATGAGAAGGGGGTGGAGGGACAAGAGAGGTGGGGAAGCTGCTGGAGGGATACAGGGCATGAAGCTGCTGGAGGGACACAGGCGGTGAGCTGCTAGAGTGACAGAGGCAGAGATGTGTATAAGTGGCACTTCTGTGGGCATTATGTGTATAAGTGGCACTACTGTGGTCATTATGTGTAAGGGGCACTACTACTGTGGGAATTGTGTATAAGGGACACTACTTTGTGGCATAACATGCATAGAGGGTACAATTGTGTAGTGCAATGTGCATAAAGGTCTTTACTGAGTGATGTAACCTGAATAAGGGGCATTACTATGCAGTGTAATGTGAATAAGTTTGTGCTACTGTGTTGTGCAATTTGAATTTAAAGTGCTATTATGTGAACATTTTGCTTCTTTGTGAGATCAATGTCCTTTTATAAAGTATGAGAGGTAGGGCACTAATTTATAGTTTGCAGGGGGGTGCCGAAAGAACAAAAGCACTGGCCCTGGCTCCGCTTAATGTGAGGGAGGAAGGGGGGGGGGGCTGGGTAAATGAGTTCCACCACCTCTCCAGGACCACTTTAATCCCTGGCTGCGGTGTTAATGTTTGGTATTAATGTTATGTACTTGCGCTTTGATCTTCCATTGTGTAATGTATTTATGCTCTGATACAATCTTTACTGTTTGCTATGTCTAACCTGCACGGGGCTGGGTACACTGTGTTGCGCTTTATAAACAATAAAAGTTAATAATAGTGACAAGTCTTCTGCCTGCTAGCTGCTAGTTTGGTGTCAATTGCTGCAGGAGACATTTAAAATGTTCTATTCTAAATAGTTCTGCTGATTAAATTGCCACTTCATTCAGAATAATAATAATAATAATAATAATAATAATAATAATTATTATTATTATTAATAAAAGAAAAAGATTGTCCTTGAAAATGTAAGATTAATAAACAATCTCAATATAAATCATGAGTTTTTATGATGAGGTTTATAATGACCAATAGACAAATGACATTCTTATAAGTGACTGTGTACTGCCCCCTACTGTTCATTGGACAAATGTAACTGTATGAGCAATTATATTTCTGCAATAGTTACATAAAATGATGTGGTAAAACACCCACCTAGTTTACAGTTTGCATAGATTTTTTTTTTTTTATTATACATACTGCACATATTTCTCTTGTACATACTGCACATATTTCTCTTTGACTGGACCATGTGCATGATGGTATATTAACAAACCTTATTCAGCATTTATTAACAGTATTTGAATAGCAACGGTCACAAAATGTTTTTTTTTTTTTTTTTTGGTGAATAACAAATGTTATTGTTACTTATCAACAATTTTAAAAGTGAAGTTAAAACCAAATCAGTTGGCTTCAATTGACCTCTTGCCAGTTAGACATTAAGCACAATGATTGACTAGATACTGAGGGTTTACTATGATAAGCCAATAGTCTCATTCATCTCATAGATATTACTGGATGCAGAGTTTGGTTTTATAGTCAATTAGAGCATGGCATACTATGGCATATAGGGGGTCATTCCGAGTTGATAGCAGCCAGCAACTTTTTGCTGCTGCTGCAATCAACTAATCCCTGCCTATGGGGGAGTGTATTTTAGCATAGCAGGGCTGCGATTGCTTGTGCAGTATTTTAGCATAGCAGGGTTGCGATTGCTTGTGCAGCTCTGCTATGCTTAAAAAGGTTCCTGCAAAATAAGACCAGCCCTACAGCTACTTACCCAGTGCGACGGATCGAGCGATGAAGGTCCCGGTCCTGACGTCAGACATCCACCCTCCGTTCGCCTGGACACGCCTGCGTTCTTCTTACCACTTCCCGAAAACGTCCTCCAACGGTGAGTATCCGCCCCGGAATGCCTCTCCGCTGTCAATCTTCTTCAGTCCAGTGCTGCATCTTTTCTTCTCGCTAGGCGCTCCGTTGCCTGGCGACGTCTGTTGCCGGGCAACGGCACGTGCGCGCAATGCGCACGCCGCACATGCACAGATTTGACCCATTCGCACCGCAGTGAACAACCGCTGCGTGCGAACGGGTCAGAATGACCCTCATAGTAAACACGGTTTCTCCCTGCACTGCAAAGCCATGCAACGGTATCTGCAACATTCCGACACCGGTATCCCGACCACTAGAAATGCTGACTTACAGGGACTATTCCCACTCGACACCCATAGGGTTGGAATAGAACCTGTAGCGAGCGGGGGAATCCCGGCAGCCGGTATGCCATACACAACCCTTGACAACACTGAGCACATGTAAACAGATGGAGATATTTGAAGGTTTCTTACTGGGCTTTTCATATAAATTAGTATAAAGAGAAAGTAAAAAAGATTTTTTAAACCTTTATACATGAAAATCCTTTAAAAGACTAAAGCATTTTTTTATTACTTAACTTTATTTTCTATTAAAAGGGGATGCATTTGGCATCCTGGCGGTCGGGATACTTGCGGTCATGTGACCCACGCTGGAATCCCGACACCCCTCAGGAGACCAACCAATCGGTTGGGGGTTAGGGTTAAGGCCCGGGGGTGGATGGTTAGGCATTAGGGGGGGGTTACCAATAATAAACACCCCCGGAGGGTTAGCCCCAACTGACACCCCCGGAGGGTGAGGGTTAGGGTACGGGAAGGGTGGAGTAATAGCCCCATCCGGTGTCGGGATTCAAACTGACGGGAGGCTGTTGTGTTCCCGCCTCCACCGAGGCACATCCATTCCCTACACTGCTTAGGACTATGTGCTTGTACTCGTCACCCACTGCCTCTCCCAATCACTATTGTTGTGATAGCCGGGCAGCGGCAGGTCCATCAGTCATTTTAAAAAGCATTGCACGCCAGGCCGTTTCATCACATAAGCAAGCAGTTTATTCACAGTTCAGTCAGAGTTATCACGACAATATCATTTAACACCTTGTTCTTCTCTCCAGCGTAATATTCATATGGGTTACATCAGGTTACATCTCCTTGTATTTGCTTCACTGGCAATAACAGCATAAACAATGATGTGACAGCATTACAGTACAGTACATACCAGCGCAGTCTCTGGGAATCAGTAGTGCGGCGTCCGCAAACTGAGATTCATTTCAGTGTGCTCTCCGCCATTCGCTAGGGGATCTATCCAAACGGGATCTCTCATGGACACGTTACTGGGGGCCTTCTGCCAAATGTGGTTTCCTACCATTCACCCAGCTCGTCCTCTCCCGCAGACTCACACCTCCCATCCTGCTTCTTGGGTACCCCTGAAGGTGAAGATCCCCTTTATTTCTTCCACTGATTGTTCATGCTGTAGCTGCTCTCACACTGCAAATCTGGATATCTCTTGCTCTTCCTAGCAGCACCTACATGCTGTTCCATAATGCCAGGGACTGTGGAGTACCATGCTGCGTTTCTCCTGGACACTACCCTGTGCCCTCCATCTCAGTCCTCAGCTCACACTGAACTCTAGCCTCTGCTTTGTTCCTTCTACTAAAACCACCTACACTTCCTTTGCTAACTCCTTACATGTCACAGGGTCTGCAAGTAACTGGGCCATAAACTCCCCCACTCACTGATAAGAATCAAATGGCTTTTGGAACTTTCCAATATCTCTTGTCTCCTAACATTCCAGTATGCCACATAGTGAATGTGACATATTATGTACTTGGGGTGGGGCGGAGGAACAGGGCCGGATCTTGCCCTTGTGGCGCCCCGGGCAAAAATGGGGGCGTGGCTTCATATGGGGGCGTGGTCAGTTACGCCCCCATTTGTGCCCCCTGTAGCGCAGCTGAAAAAAAAATAAAAAAAAAATAAAAGTATACTTACAATCCCCGCTCCTGATTCCAGACCTCCTCCTCCGCCGGCGCCGCTCTTCTCCTGGACTCGGATGGTTGTGTCTGTCCTCGGATCTATGGGAGAGACGTCATTACGTCTCTCCCATAGCACAGCATAGACACTAGAGGTCAATTATGACCCCTAGTGTCTCTGCCACTATGCTGTGCGGTGCGCGATGACGTCATCGCGCACCACACAGCAAAGGTCCTCTCCATGAAGGGAAACTAGACGCTTCGTCTAGTTTACCTTCATGGAGAGGACCTTTGCTGTGCGGTGCGCGATGACGTCATTGCGCACCGCACAGCACAGTCCTCTCCATGAAGGGAAACTAGACGCTTAGCGTCTGGTTCCCTTCAAAGCGTGGGACCAGCGGCGGGCACAGCGGGGGGCACTGCAGAGGGCACAGTGGCGGATCTTGCCATGGTGCGGCGCCCTCCGGAGGGCGCCGGCGCCCCGGGCAAAAGTACTGCTTGCCCGTGGCAAGATCCGGTACTGCGGAGGAAGGGGGCACAAAGCATATCTTTACAGCTGAACCACTACTCACAAGTTCCTCAACGAACAGGCTGCACCCTATGTAAACAGAGTGACAGCATGATACCCTGATATTGGAATAGCAGCATGGAACCAGTTGTGTCTGTCTCCCCCATCTGTTATGAACAGTAAAAATATAATGATTGTGGAAATACACCCGTCAGCCCCCCTCCATCAGTGTCCAGAGCACCTGCTCCACCTACTGTGCCCACGCTATGCCCTTGGCCTCTGCACACAAAAGCACACAAGGTTTAATTCAGTAGAAAGTAAAGATATAGGGGCTGATGCAATGAGCCGGGAAGTCACCAGTGTGTTATATTGCAGCCTATGGAAGTGTGGTTAAAAAATGCACAACGCAAGCTGTTGAAGGACCTAAGTATACTCCAAGGTGAGGGGTGGAGATAATCTGACTTTTCCACAAATATCTATTTGGACCCAATTCGCTCTGCACATGCACATTATTTTTTTAATGAAATGCAATAGTGTACACTTAAATGGGGGAAAAAACTGCCAATAAAAAGTTTGTATTTTGAGGTGACTTGTGTGGACATTTCAGTATTGCTCTTCACCTAATGTTCTCATGCTTCTAGTAATTACTAGAGATGTGCACCGGAAATTTTTCGGGTTTTGTGTTTTGGTTTTGGGTTCGGTTCCGTGGCCGTGTTTTGGGTTCGAACGCGTTTTGGCAAAACCTCACCGAATTTTTTTTGTCGGATTCGGGTGTGTTTTGGATTCGGGTGTTTTTTTTCAAAAAACCCTAAAAAACAGCTTAAATCATAGAATTTGGGGGTCATTTTGATCCCAAAGTATTATTAACCTCAATAACCATAATTTCCACTCATTTTCAGTCTATTCTGAACACCTCACACCTCACAATATTATTTTTAGTCCTAAAATTTGCACCGAGGTCGCTGGATGACTAAGCTCAGCGACCCAAGTGGCCGACACAAACACCTGGCCCATCTAGGAGTGGCACTGCAGTGTCACGCAGGATGGCCCTTCCAAAAAACCCTCCCCAAACAGCACATGACGCAAAGAAAAATGAAAGAAAAAAGAGGTGCAAGATGGAATTGTCCTTGGGCCCTCCCACCCACCCTTATGTTGTATAAACAGGACATGCACACTTTAACCAACCCATCATTTCAGTGACAGGGTCTGCCACACGACTGTGACTGAAATGACGGGTTGGTTTGGACCCCCACCAAAAAAGAAGCAATTAATCTCTCCTTGCACAAACTGGCTCTACAGAGGCAAGATGTCCACCTCATCATCATCCTCCGATTCATCACCGTGTACATCCCCCTCCTCACAGATTATCAATTCGTCCCCACTGGAATCCACCATCACAGCTCCCTGTGTACTTTGTGGAGGCAATTGCTGCTGGTGAATGTCTCCATGGAGGAATTGATTATAATTCATTTTAATGAACATCATCTTCTCCACATTTTCTGGAAGTAACCTCATACGCCGATTGCTGACAAGGTGAGCGGCGGCACTAAACACTCTTTCGGAGTACACACTTGTGGGAGGGCAACTTAGGTAGAATAAAGCCAGTTTATGCAAGGGCCTCCAAATTGCCTCTTTTTCCTGCCAGTATACGTACGGACTGTCTGACGTGCCTACTTGGATGCGGTCACTCATATAATCCTCCACCATTCTTTCAATGGAGAATCATATGCAGTGCCAGTAGACGACATGTCCGTAATCGTTGGCAGGTCCTTCAGTCCGGACCAGATGTCAGCATCAGCAGTCGCTCCAGACTGCCCTGCATCACCGCCAGCGGGTGGGCTCGGAATTCTGAGCCTTTTCCTCGCACCCCCAGTTGCGGGAGAATGTGAAGGAGGAGATGTTGACAGGTCGCGTTCCGCTTGACTTGACAATTTTCTCACCAGCAGTTCTTTGAACCCCTGCAGACTTGTGTCTGCCGGAAAGAGAGATCCAAGGTAGGTTTTAAATCTAGGATCGAGCACGGTGGCCAAAATGTAGTGCTCTGATTTCAACAGATTGACCACCCGTGAATCCTTGTTAAGCGAATTAAGGGCTCCATCCACAAGTCCCACATGCCTAGCGGAATCGCTCAGTGTTAGCTCCTCCTTCAATGTCTCCAGCTTCTTCTGCAAAAGCCTGATGAGGGGAATGACCTGACTCAGGCTGGCAGTGTCTGAACTGACTTCACGTGTGGCAAGTTCAAAAGGTTGCAGAACCTTGCACAACGTTGAAATCATTCTCCACTGCGCTTGAGACAGGTGCATTCCACCTCCTATATCGTGGTCAGTTGTATAGGCTTGAATGGCCTTTTGCTGCTCCTCCAACCTCTGAAGCATATAGAGGGTTGAATTCCACCTCGTTACCACTTCTTGCTTCAGATGATGGCAGGGCAGGTTCAGGCGTTTTTGGTGTTGCTCCAGTCTTCTGTACGTGGTGCCTGTACGCCGAAAGTGTCCCGCAATTCTTCTGGCCACCGACAGCATCTCTTGCACGCCCCTGTCGTTTTTTAAATAATTCTGCACCACCAAATTCAAGGTATGTGCAAAACATGGGACGTGCTGGAATTTGCCCATATTTAATGCACACACAATATTGCTGGTGTTGTCCGATGCCACAAATCCACAGGAGAGTTCAATTGGGGTAAGCCATTCTGCGATGATCTTCCTCAGTTGCCGTAAGAGGTTTTCAGCTGTGTGCGTATTCTGGAAAGCGGTGATACAAAGCGTAGCCTGCCTAGGAAAGAGTTGGCGTTTGCGAGATGCTGCTACTGGTGCCGCCGCTGCTGTTCTTGCGGCGGGAGTCAATACATCTACCCAGTGGGCTGTCACAGTCATATAGTCCTGAGTCTGCCCTGCTCCACTTGTCCACTTGTCCGTGGTTAAGTGGATATTGGGTATAACTGCATTTTTTAGGACACTGGTGAGTCTTTTTCTGAGGTCTGTGTACATTTTCGGTATCGCCTGCCTAGAGAAATGGAACCTAGATGGTATTTGGTACCGGGGACACAGTACCTCAAACAAGTCTATAGTTGGCTCTGCAGTAATGATGGATACCGGAACCACGTTTCTCACCGCCCAGGATGCCAAGGCCTCAGTTATCCGCTTTGCAGCAGGATGACTGCTGTGATATTTCATCTTCCTCGCAAATGATTGTTGGACAGTCAATTGCTTGGTGGAAGTAGTAAAAGTCGTCTTACGACTTCCCCTCTGGGATGACCATCTGTGAGAGGTGGTGGGGGGCCTGCGAGTGCGTGTGGTGGTGCCTGCTGCCGTGCAGGTGTAGACTCGGTACTCACCAGGCGCCGCTCTCTCTCACCTTCAGGTACCGGAACCTTCAACGGACCTGGAAATCTTCACTCGGATCCGGACACGGCGATTCCCTCTCGGAGCTGACCGACGACCGAGCTGAGGAGAGAATGGTCTACATTAAAGGGGGTATCGACCCTGCTTCCGGTGGAACAGGGGATACCCCAGGGGTGGCTGCGACCTTCACCGGCTGGGTGAATGGTCATCACCGGCACAAAGCCTCAGCTACCCAGCTTTCACACACTCGCGCTTTCGCACGTAGTGTGATGAAAGGGATTCTCACGTCCGTGAGCAATCCTAACTCCGGCGCTCGGGGACAAACAAGGGACAGACGTACACGGATGCTACTCACCGTCACGAGTCTTGCACTCCGATCTTCTCCACTTACAGGTCCCTGTAAGGAGGCAAAGAGAAACAGCCGTGCAGGGCCTAACTCTGACCTAGTGTCACACCCTATACTATCTACAACAGCGGAGCCCTCAAACTAGCTCTGTGGGTGTGGTGCAACACAACTATGCACAACTTACACAACACATACACTTTGCCCTGCACGGTAACAACATATAACACACTATCGGAGTTACAACATAAAACGGTGCTGTCCCTTTTCTACCCGACCCAGAACACCCAGTACTGGGGACCGCACAGCTCACCCACCTACCGTACTCTCAGGGTGGCCTGAGCCTAGCGCCCAGTACCACCTTTACTCACCTCAGGGAAACACTGCTTCGTGGGCCTAGCGCCCCCTAACTGCCCACAGGCCGGAGGCCTGACTTTGCCCACGGGCCTAGCGCCCGCCTACTTGCCGCCCGTTGGGTGACCTGGGCCTTGTGCCCAGGGTCACCTTATCGTATCCCTGATTTGGCCACAAATACCCTAGGGCCTAACGCCCTCTATTAGCCACAGGCCTAGTGCCTAGATTGTCCCCCGGGCCTAGTGCCGCCTAACTGGTGCCGCATGAGTGGGGTGGCTTGGGCCTAATGCCCAAACCACCTCATCAAATATTGGGGGCCCAAACTCCTAACTGCGCCCAGGCCTAGCGCCTGAATTGTGTCCTCGGGCCTAATGCCCGTCCCTGGTGGTCGAGGGAGGAAAAGGGGAGGGGGGGGGGGAAGGATGCCTCACTGAGGCCTTACCTAACCCGGGGGCCTCCACCGTCTTCTGCCGCTGACCCGTCCTGGCCAGCGGCGCCTCCGTCTTTTCCCTGCGTCCAGCCGCCGCTGGACATCTTCTTTCTGCAGGCCGACGTCTTCTGGCCTCTTCCGCGGCCTCAGGACCTCCTCTCCCCGCGGTCGTCGTCTTCTCCTCGGCGCCGGATCCTCTTCTGCGCTCCGGCGCGCCGACGACCTCCTCCGCTGCTTCCCGCCGTGACTTCTCTCCTCGCCGCTCTTCGGCGCGGCCTCCTGCTCTGCGTCCCGCCCGGCGTCTGACGTCAGACGCCGGAGGCGGGGCCTATGACGCGGCGAGCGCCGATTGGCTCGCCGCGTCTCTCCACGATTGGCTGCCGCTCCGGGAGCCGCAATTGGCTCCCGGAGGGCGCCAAGATTCAAATGCCGCGGGCGGCGCTTCTGATTGGCGGCCCGAGCGGCGGCAAGTTCAAAGCGCCGCCGCGCCGCTCTCCGCAGTCTCTGGTCCGGTGCAGGGAAAAAGGTAATCCCTGCACCGGACACCCGCCGCCACGCACCAAGCATGGATGTGCCCACAGGGCACATCCTTACATTTCCCCCCCCTTTTTCCTTTGTAGTCCCTACAAAGTTCCTCACGACGTCCATTGTCCGCGGGTCAGGGAATTCCGAGGTCCCTCCGGCGAGGGTGCATTCGGGGGCCCAGCCTGGACCAGCTGTGACCCCACATCCTTCCTCCTCCATCTCCGGGTTCCTCTCACGTCCTGACCTCCATCGGCGGATCCTCTGGGGGAGTGGCATCTCCTCACGGTCGCTTGACGTTGGCCACCAAGGGGAATCTTCCTCCACGGGGACAACAGTCACCCACTCTTGGCCTCCGATATCGTCTGTGGCTTCGTCCCTGTCTTCCGGGTGTGGTATCGACCACCACCCAACAGCAGAATCCTCCGGGGCATCCGTTTCCTCCCGGGCAACAGCCACCACATGTCGAAGTTCCTCGTGGGGCATCTCCAAAGGTCCTGTGTCTTCCTCTGGAACGGGTCCTCCCACGGCATCACAATCCTGTCCCTGTACGTCGGTCCATCTCGGCACTCCCGGCAGGTACTCTTGCTCCAGGACTATCTCCTCCTCTTTCCGGAGGGCATTCAACTGGGAGCATGACTCCACCCGATCCTGCCAGTCACTCTCGTCGGCGCTTCCGATGCCAGAGTCGTCCTCCATCTGTTCTGGGAGGGATTCGTCGGCGGACAGCTCACCGTAGTCAGAGTCCTCCTCCGATATCTGGACTGGGGTATTACTTTCCTCCTCAGCGTACTTCTTCGCTTCCGCTGGCACCTCTGCTTCCTCAGCGTACTCCTTCGTTTCCGCTGGCATCGCTACTTCCTCAGCGTACTCCTTCGCTTCCGCTGGCATCGTTACTTCCTCAGCGTACTCCTGCGCTTCCGCTGGCATCTCTTGGTACCCAGGACACTCCTGTTCCGCACGTCCTGGTCGTGGACGGTTCCATCGCGGGGAGATTCCGGATGTCTCAGTCACTGGGTCTTCACGCTTTTCTTCGCAGCGTGGTCTCTTCACCTCCCAGTCGTCCACCTCCGCCTCATGCGGGTAAGGATTCTGCCTTACTGGGGTCACTTTCTTGGGACAAAGTAGGTCCGCGGCATCTTCCCAGGGGCACTCACTGGCCGCATGTCCTGGTCGCCGACACTTCCAACAAGGGAGGGCCACTGCCACCTTCTCCAAGACGGGTTCCTGGTCCACCTCCTTCACTGGGGAATCTTCACCCGTTGGTTCCGGCTCAGAGGAAATGGGCACCTGCGAATTAACTTCAAGCAAGGCCTTCCGCTCCATTTCCCTGGTTTCCTCCTCCCATCTCTGGGCGCGACCATCCGCAATCATCCGGTCTTCATTCCACGGACAATCGGGAAGCGCATGTCCCCTCGCCTCGCAGAGCGCACACACAGGCTCTGCAGCCACCCGGTCCCAAAGCTGCTGACGAGATTCCGTCAGCTGCTTCACCGTGGCCTCGTAGTCCGTCCTGTCTTCCGTCCATGGACATTCCAGGAGCCGATGTCGGGGATCTCCACAGCTTTCACACCGGGAATCAACCTCGTCTTCGCTCAACTCTTCGTCCCAAGGACAACTGTTGTGCTCATGCCCGTAGTTTCCGCAGAGCAAACACCAGGACTCCTTCTTCGCTTGGCCCTTCTGACGTCTTCGGTCCGCTTCCTGGACCACCTTCTTTGGGGACGTCTCTCGCCAAGTACACTCGTCGGCAAAGTGACCTGTTTGCCGACATTTCTTGCAGGGCGTCACAGCGGCCTTCTTGCGCCCCTTCTCCCGGCGCTCTTCTTTTTCACGCTGGACCGACCGCTGCACCATCTTCAGGATGTCTGCCCCAGACACCGTCACCCAGTCGCTCTGGTCCGCACACGTCCGGGGGTGAGTCTTCTCCGGAGCCGTCCGCAGGGAGGTCTTCTTGGTGGCGTTCCACATCGTGTCCGTGATCCGGTCTCTTTGATCCTACCGACTACGCCAAATGTGAGAGGTGGTGGGGGGCCTGCGAGTGCGTGTGGTGGTGCCTGCTGCCGTGCAGGTGTAGACTCGGTACTCACCAGGCGCCGCTCTCTCTCACCTTCAGGTACCGGAACCTTCAACGGACCTGGAAATCTTCACTCGGATCCGGACACGGCGATTCCCTCTCGGAGCTGACCGACGACCGAGCTGAGGAGAGAATGGTCTACATTAAAGGGGGTATCGACCCTGCTTCCGGTGGAACAGGGGATACCCCAGGGGTGGCTGCGACCTTCACCGGCTGGGTGAATGGTCATCACCGGCACAAAGCCTCAGCTACCCAGCTTTCACACACTCGCGCTTTCGCACGTAGTGTGATGAAAGGGATTCTCACGTCCGTGAGCAATCCTAACTCCGGCGCTCGGGGACAAACAAGGGACAGACGTACACGGATGCTACTCACCGTCACGAGTCTTGCACTCCGATCTTCTCCACTTACAGGTCCCTGTAAGGAGGCAAAGAGAAACAGCCGTGCAGGGCCTAACTCTGACCTAGTGTCACACCCTATACTATCTACAACAGCGGAGCCCTCAAACTAGCTCTGTGGGTGTGGTGCAACACAACTATGCACAACTTACACAACACATACACTTTGCCCTGCACGGTAACAACATATAACACACTATCGGAGTTACAACATAAAACGGTGCTGTCCCTTTTCTACCCGACCCAGAACACCCAGTAGTGGGGACCGCACAGCTCACCCACCTACCGTACTCTCAGGGTGGCCTGAGCCTAGCGCCCAGTACCACCTTTACTCACCTCAGGGAAACACTGCTTCGTGGGCCTAGCGCCCCCTAACTGCCCACAGGCCGGAGGCCTGACTTTGCCCACGGGCCTAGCGCCCGCCTACTTGCCGCCCGTTGGGTGACCTGGGCCTTGTGCCCAGGGTCACCTTATCGTATCCCTGATTTGGCCACAAATACCCTAGGGCCTAACGCCCTCTATTAGCCACAGGCCTAGTGCCTAGATTGTCCCCCGGGCCTAGTGCCGCCTAACTGGTGCCGCATGAGTGGGGTGGCTTGGGCCTAATGCCCAAACCACCTCATCAAATATTGGGGGCCCAAACTCCTAACTGCGCCCAGGCCTAGCGCCTGAATTGTGTCCTCGGGCCTAATGCCCGTCCCTGGTGGTCGAGGGAGGAAAAGGGGAGGGGGGGGAAGGATGCCTCACTGAGGCCTTACCTAACCCGGGGGCCTCCACCGTCTTCTGCCGCTGACCCGTCCTGGCCAGCGGCGCCTCCGTCTTTTCCCTGCGTCCAGCCGCCGCTGGACATCTTCTTTCTGCAGGCCGACGTCTTCTGGCCTCTTCCGCGGCCTCAGGACCTCCTCTCCCCGCGGTCGTGGTCTTCTCCTCGGCGCCGGATCCTCTTCTGCGCTCCGGCGCGCCGACGACCTCCTCCGCTGCTTCCCGCCGTGACTTCTCTCCTCGCCGCTCTTCGGCGCGGCCTCCTGCTCTGCGTCCCGCCCGGCGTCTGACGTCAGACGCCGGAGGCGGGGCCTATGACGCGGCGAGTGCCGATTGGCTCGCCGCGTCTCTCCACGATTGGCTGCCGCTCCGGGAGCCGCGATTGGCTCCCGGAGGGCGCCAAGATTCAAATGCCGCGGGCGGCGCTTCTGATTGGCGGCCCGAGCGGCGCCAAGTTCAAAGCGCCGCCGCGCCGCTCTCCGCAGTCTCTGGTCCGGTGCAGGGAAAAAGGTAATCCCTGCACCGGACACCCGCCGCCACGCACCAAGCATGGATGTGCCCACAGGGCACATCCTTACACATCGACTCCCAGCAGCAACAACAGCAGCGCCAGCAGCAGTAGGCGTTACACGCAAGGATGCATCGGAGGAATCCCAGGCAGGAGAGTACTCGTCAGAATTGCCAGTGACATGGCCTGCAGGACTATTGGCATTCCTGGGGAAGGAGGAAATTGACACTGAGGGAGTTGGTGGGGTGGTTTGCGTGAGCTTGGTTACAAGAGGAAGGGATTTACTGGTCAGTGGACTGCTTCCGCTGTCGCCCAAAGTTTTTGAACTTGTCACTGACTTATGATGAATGCTCTGCAGGTGACGTATAAGGGAGGATGTTCCGAGGTGGTTAACGTCCTTACCCCTACTTATTACAGCTTGACAAAGGCAACACACGGCTTGAAACCTGTTGTCCGCATTTCTGTTGAAATACTTCCACACCGAAGAGCTGATTTTTTTGGTATTTTCACCAGGCATGTCAATGGCCATATTCCTCCCACGGACAACAGGTGTCTCCCCGGGTGCCTGACTTAAACAAACCACCTCACCATCAGAATCCTCCTTGTCAATTTCCTCCCCAGCGCCAGCAACACCCATATCCTCCTCATCCTGGTGTACTTCAACACTGACATCTTCAATCTGACTATCAGGAACTGGACTGCGGGTGCTCCTTCCAGCACTTGCAGGGGGCGTGCAAATGGTGGAAGGTGCATGCTCTTCACGTCCAGTGTTGGGAAGATCAGGCATCGCAACCGACACAATTGGACTCTCCTTGTGGATTTGTGATTTCGAAGAACGCACAGTTCTTTGCTGTGCTTTTGCCAGCTTAAGTCTTTTCATTTTTCTAGCGAGAGGCTGAGTGCTTCCATCCTCATGTGAAGCTGAACCACTAGCCATGAACATAGGCCAGGGCCTCAGCCGTTCCTTGCCACTCCGTGTGGTAAATGGCATATTGGCAAGTTTACGCTTCTCCTCCGACGATTTTATTTTAGATTTTTGAGTCCTTTTTTTACTGATATTTTGTGTTTTGGATTTTACATGCTCTGTACTATGACATTGGGCATCGGCCTTGGCAGACGACGTTGATGGAATTTCATCGTCTCGGCCATGACTAGTGGCAGCAGCTTCAGCACGAGGTGGAAGTGGATCTTGATCTTTCCCTATTTTTGGAACCTCAACATTTTTGTTCTCCATATTTTAATAGGCACAACTAAAAGGCACCTCAGGTAAACAATGGAGATGGATGGATACTAGTATACTTATGGATGACGAGTGACTGACGACACAGAGGTAGCTACAGCCGTGGACTACCGTACTGCGTCTGCTAGTATAGAGATGATAATGATATAAAAAATATATATATATCACTACTGCAGGTATATATAATATAATGACGGACCTGCTGGACACTGTCAGCAGACTCCTAAACTACTAGTATGAAGAAGATAGAAAAAAAAACCCCACCACAGGTAGGTATACAATTATGGACGAGCACTGACGACACAGAGGTAGCTACAGCCGTGGACTACCGTACTGCGTCTGCTAGTATAGAGATGATAATGATATAAAAAATATATATATATCACTACTGCAGGTATATATAATATAATGACGGACCTGCTGGACACTGTCAGCAGACTCCTAAACTACTAGTATGAAGAAGATAGAAAAAAAAAAAAACCACCACAGGTAGGTATACAATTATGGACGAGCACTGACGACACAGAGGTAGCTACAGCCGTGGACTACCGTACTGCGTCTGCTAGTATAGAGATGATAATGATATAAAAAATATATATATATCACTACTGCAGGTATATATAATATAATGACGGACCTGCTGGACACTGTCAGCAGACTCCTAAACTACTAGTATGAAGAAGATAGAAAAAAAAACCCCACCACAGGTAGGTATACAATTATGGACGAGCACTGACGACACAGAGGTAGCTACAGCCGTGGACTACCGTACTGCGTCTGCTAGTATAGAGATGATAATGATATAAAAAATATATATATATCACTACTGCAGGTATATATAATATAATGACGGACCTGCTGGACACTGTCAGCAGACTCCTAAACTACTAGTATGAAGAAGATAGAAAAAAAAACCCCACCACAGGTAGGTATACAATTATGGACGAGCACTGACGACACAGAGGTAGCTACAGCCGTGGACTACCGTACTGCGTCTGCTAGTATAGAGATGATAATGATATAAAAAATATATATATATCACTACTGCAGGTATATATAATATAATGACGGACCTGCTGGACACTGTCAGCAGACTCCTAAACTACTAGTATGAAGAAGATAGAAAAAAAAACCCCACCACAGGTAGGTATACAATTATGGACGAGCACTGACGACACAGAGGTAGCTACAGCCGTGGACTACCGTACTGCGTCTGCTAGTATAGAGATGATAATGATATAAAAAAAAATATATATATCACTACTGCAGGTATATATAATATAATGACGGACCTGCTGGACACTGTCAGCAGACTCCTAAACTACTAGTATGAAGAAGATAGAAAAATAAACCCCACCACAGGTAGGTATACAATTATGGACGAGCACTGATGACACAGAGGTAGCCACAGCCGTGGACTACCGTACTGCGTCTGCTAGTATAGAGATGATAAAGATGATAGAGATGAACAAAAAAAAATATAACACTACTGCAGGTAAATATTTATATAATATAATATAATGAATGACGGACCTGCTGGACACTGTCAGCAGAATGCGTTTATAGAATAAAAAAAAAAAAACACCACAGGAGTGTTTAACTTTTTCAGGCAGACAATATACTGGTGGTCACTGGTCAGTCACACTGGCAGCAAAAGTGTGCACTGTACTCCTGCTATAACTGCACCCCAGTCTCCCCCACAATTCAGCTGTGTGAGCAGTGAGCACTCAGCACAGTCAGATATCATAGATGATATTATCATGCAGCACACTGAGGCTGAGCACAGATATGGTATGTGACTGTGTATCGTTTTTTTTCAGGCAGAGAACGGATTATATTAAATAATAAATAAAACTGGTGGTGGTCAGTCACTAGTAACTATCAGCAAAACTCTGCACTCTGAGTACTCCTAATGCTCCCCAAAATTACTAAGTTAGTAGTAAATCAACTCAAGTGTCTCTATCTATTCTAACGGAGAGGACGCCAGCCACGTCCTCTCCCTATCAATCTCAATGCACGTGTGAAAATGGCGGCGACGCGCGGCTCCTTATATAGAATCCGAGTCTCGCGATAGAATACGAGCCTCGCGAGAATCCGACAGCGGGATGATGACGTTCGGGGCGCGCTCGGGTTAACCGAGCAAGGCGGGAAGATCCGAGTCTGCCTCGGACCCGTGTAAAAAGGCTGAAGTTCGGGGGGGTTCGGATTCCGAGGAACCGAACCCGCTCATCTCTAGTACTTACTACACTATTATTTGCTTATGTGGCTCACACAAAGTGCCTTTTTCGAGGGTCTGTTTGACTAAACTGATAAACGTTTTGACTGTCTGGACTCACCAAGTCTGATCAAATGATAACAAGAATGCTTTTGATTGGCAATGGAAAAACTGGGCAGAGCAAGTAAACCAATTGCTGGAGAGCTGGGTCATGTGACTAGCCCTAGAGATCCCGGTGGTCACCATGCAGGACGCTGGGATCTCAAGCAATCAAAAGCCATACAGTTGGCATGCCGACTAACAGGGACTATTACCACTCGTGGGTGTCCGCGACAACAATAAGGCAGGACTAGCATCTGGGAGAGTGCAGGCAGTATTACACCCCCCCCCCCCCCCCCCCCCCCAGGCATTCTGCTTCTGGGATCCCCACCACCAGTGACCAGCCTCAACCCAATTGCTGTATGTAAGCGGGCCTTGTTAGACACAGAACTGTGGTAGCTTACTGTACAGTATTTTGGAATTTCACAACAGCTGCAAGTTGAGGGGGATATTAACTAGCACCTTCTAGAAGATAAAAGCTGGAATCTGATCTGATGCTATGGGCATCAACATCTTCACTTCTATAAACCCGCACCTTAGTAAATATACCCTGAGTATTGCTCAGAAAGCATATACTGGATATACAGTAGGTGGCGCTGTTTCATAGGATGTGATAAAGATCTGTCTTGAAGAAACTTGTTGTCATTACTTTCAGTTTTGTTAAGGATACGCTGGCCATAC